>NC_142808.1:6204347-6489347 GCF_049724085.1 Artemia sp. Qi Xiang Cuo | reverse complement strand
TATTCCCCAAGAGCATAACTTACAACACCGGCCCCTCAGGCCCTGGGGGGTCGTTTCGACACCTGAGTTTTTGTTATCTATCTTTTTAACTATTTTCAACAGTGGTTATCTCAAAATTTTTATCGGCTGCATTTGGGGGGAAAATGACAATTGAGGGGGACCTAATTGCCCTCCAATGTCATTGGCTCTCAAAAATTGAACTACAACTTTTCAATTTCCAATCAAATGAGCCCTCTTTGAAGTTTATACGAGCATTCCTTCCATAAGAACCTTATATGCCCCCAGGACATAAATTACTAATCCTGTCCACGGGCCCCGGGGGGTTGTATCGACACCGAAGTTTCTGTTATATGATCTTTGAACAATTTTTAACAAAATGGCTGTCTCAAAATTTGTATCGTATGCATTTGGGAAAAGAAGGGAGTGGGGGGGGGGGAGAGGCTAGTTACACTCCGATCACTTTTGGCTCTTAAAAAGGGTACTAAACTCTCAATTTCTAATCGAATGAGCCCCCTTTGAAGTTTATGTGACGACCCGTTCCATATGAAGTGCCTCTGAAAAAAAAATAATAATAAAACATTCGAGCAGTATGGATTTTACTATAGGCAACGCTATAGCGTTGCCTCTGATTACGCGAGAAAAAAATGCAAAGAAACGCCAGAGAACCTGAAGAGCAGAAATCATAAGATCATTTCAAAGGGTATGGGTAACATATACGGGGGAAAACTGGCGTTAGTGTCAACATAAAACTAGCAACGCCATCTAGCATTTGGTGTCTCTTGGTAGTTTTTCAAGCTCAGTAAGCATTTTTCCCATCTCCCTCCGGATATCCATCGATAGAACCCCAACAATAATTAAAAAATTCATTTTTTTCAACGTTTACCTCTCCCCCAGAAAATATCCTCTTACCCCCTAACCTCTACCCTAAGGGCCAGATCTATGTAGATAGATACAGCTGACATAAAGTAATAGGAGAGAGCAGATAGGAAAGTTTAATGCAATGGCAGAGTATTGAACTTAATTTTTTCAACAGCGATTCGAAGGGCTAGAATTCTTGAATAATACACCTATTTTGTAAAAATACGTAGACCCTATTCATGTAACAGATTTATCAATGATTTTCACAACTATAAGTATTTTATCAGTAAGTAATTGACCTATTTTGACAATTCAAAAAATAAAACTCGAAAAGCCAAGAAAACCAATCTAAAAATAACGACACAAGGTAAAAAATTATATTATCCATATAGAAATATTTCAAAAAACTAAAATTGCACAGCAAAATCTTCAGTGAAAAAAAAATCTTAAAAAAAAACGAAATTTTCCTAGTTTTGACGAAAAAAGCCCCTCGAAAGCGTAAATTTACAAACAAAGTGACTTCTTGTATAGTTAATTATCAATGATCTCCTTGCCAAGGAAACCATTAAACAAACAAAAAGTTAATAATGAAGCAAAATTTTCACTGCAAAAAAAAAAAAATGTAAAAAAGCCTATGGAAGACGCAACTTCACAAACAGTGTGACTTCTTATACTGTTATTTATGAGGGGCTCCTTACCAAGGAAACCCCTAAACACAAGAAATTTAATAATTAAATCTGAAAGCAGTTGCCAAAACAAAACTGAAAGCAGTTGTCAGAAAAAATTTCAGCTCTATGACAAATAGCCGTTTTAAAAAAAAGAAAAAAAAAAACAATTAAAAGCAACAAAAAACAAAATCCAATTCATTCAACCCTTCGATACACATAAACAAAAACTGACATTATTGACAATTGCCTTAACTTCATTGTCTCATAAATTGACAATTGCCTTAACTTCATTGTCTCATAAAAGTGCATCTAATTAGAAAGAAAGATTATTGGTTTATGCCAAAAGCTTTGGCATAAACTCTCAACAATGCAATTTGACAAGTTTAATAGATGTACCTATGAGAGCTATATTAAATTTATCAAATGATCTGAGAAGAAATAAAAAAAAATCACGTATAATGTTCCACCAAGCGTATTTAGGTTAAACAGAAAAAAATACAATGTTTTCCAATCATTTATGTGACACAACCATACCTGCCCAGAAAGGAGTAGGATAGGGTAGAAGTTATTCCCACCTCCCTCTAATATCTGGGTCCTCATAACCCCGACAAACACGAATACATGATGCACGATTTCTATTACGCCAATCACGTAACAAATTAAGCTTATTTAAGCAGTAAAAATATTCAGATTTAAAATTTCATCAATTTTTAGTTACATTAAACAATATTTAAATTTCAAACAATTTAATATTCAAAACTGTGTAGCATGAATCAAAAAACGTTTTTGTCACTTTCAACTAAAAACTCAACAGGTAACGAAGCTTAAGCTCATTCAAATCTTTTATTTTCTGGCTGTGAGTTCATGGTCATTTTATAAAAAAAGAATTTTTGAGTGAGTTGGAGCTTTTTTTTTTCTGGTTTGTTTGCTTCAGTCTTGCATTATATTTTGCTGAAAATCGCCCATTAGTCATACAGTCAAAACATTTTCTTCAGAACAAAGGTCTTCAAAAAAACCTTCACTAACTTCCTGTTTTTCGTACGATGGAAAGGTTCGTTGTTGTTAGGAATTTTCAGCATTTACCTCCTAAAAAAAATAAGAAACTACCATTACCATCAGTATTTACCTCTTAAAAAATGGATTCTGGTCTCCATAAATTGAAAAAATAGAATAATTACCAAATCCTTGAGCAACGGTGTCAGATTGAACATCCCCGTCATAGTTCTTACAGGCCCAAACAAAACCACCTTCGGCTTTCATGCAATAGGCAACCATGTCGTCAATAAGACGGTGCTCATACCAAATTTTCTTGGCTTCAAACTGAGCTTTGTAAGCACTTGCAAAAAAAGAAATTAAAAAAATTGTGTGCATTAAAACTGTTAAAAACTTGTTTTTAATTTTGTAAAATATTTATACCTTTTTTAGAATGTAAAGCACAAAGAAACAAATACGCACACAAACTCAACAAGGATGCCAAAATACAGGATGTATCCACCAAAAAAATGCTGGACCATGAAAATAAATATGTACAATTAATTTGTTAAATTTGCTAACGCTTTTCGTCAATGCAAATTCAAACAAAAATTTCTGTTGATTTCCAAAAACGGCTACGCCTTCTTAATCTGTTTCGTACTGTATTTTATTTTGTTTATTTTTAAGTGAATATTCACCCGCGTTTTTTCTTCTTTTTTCCTACCCACAACTACCAGACCTGCAAAACTGCAAGAGAAGTTTTTTTCCCTAAAAATAAAATTCACAATTTTCTAAGATGTAATGGGAGCTTCTTGGGAGGGTGCAAAGAGAATGGATGGGATAAATTAGACTGGGATGGATGAGCAGCGTGCGTTGCTGTGTTGACCCCAGGCGGCTTAGTGCTGCGGTGAGCTGTTAGTAGTAGTATATAATTGCGTAAATTTCCAAATAAACAATTCAAACAATATGATTCTATTTTCACTGTGCTTGGTATTTTCGCTTTAGCTTGCAGCGTATAAAATATAAATAGAAAAAATATACAATTATGCAACTGATCACACAATAGTAAAAAAGCACACAACTGAAAAAAGCAACTGATCACACAAATAGTTAGTGCTACTTTCATAGTTGGTGCTTTTCTTCTTTTTTTTGTATGTTTAACTCCGCTAATTACATTTTAGTTATTAGTGGGTTATAAATAAAAAGTAATATTAAATATCGAACATATATGGGCTAAAGAAAATAGATGACCACACCTCTCCATGAGCCCCTATCACTAATACAAAAATGCATAGTTTTTATTTGCTTTACCTCATTTTCACCTCAGCATGTATTTAGAAAGTAAATCTCCCATTTTTTTTTCTTAAATATATTCATGGTCCTTTTTCACGGTTATGAGAAAGAATTTTACAAGTAAGAACTATTATTAATATGTTAATATTTTCGTTAGTGTTGGCAGATAGAAGGTGGGTGGAAGGGATTGTAGGATCACGAGTTAAAATGACTTTAAGAAATTTGGCTAAATATGTTGATGAAGGGCTGATACATCGTGACAGATGTAACTCTTTATAAATATTTTCGACAAGATTCATATATAAGTACGTTTTTTATTTTTAATTTATTTGTGTTTTTTTTGTAAGGTTTGTTATTTATATGTTCTGTATTTTTCCTATGGCCTGACGGCTTTTTTGGAAATATATACATACATACATATGCAGTCGTTACAAAGACTATAAAGACGATTAAAATTGGAAAACTTGTTCCGCGAAACCAAAAATTTCATAGCCCAATTGGCGTAAAATAGCCCAACCTGCCAACACAACTGAAAAGTGTTTGTTGTTATGTTTATCGATAGTTACTCTTTGGGCTTGCCTAATGGAACTTGACCAGCACTTTTCCGTTCCTCCCAGAGGCGAAACTGGAAAAGCAGTTGATTTTGAGTTAATAGGAATTTTGCTAACATCTATAATATCAATTTCCAGATGGGACTGAAACTGCATTTCAACACATTTTAAATTCAAATTACGTTAGTTGAATTTTAGTTACTGTAGTAAAAGGATGTTGTTCCGTACTTAGAATAGTCTTGAAGTTTGGATAATTTTTGTTGTTGTTGAAGGTGAAAGCAGCCCTCTCTTAAACAAAACTAAGGTAGTTAATGGAAGTAGTAATCAGAATTTTTCAATTACCAATTACATTGGTAGCCAAAAAAATATTTCCCCACACAATTATGCAAAACTATGTCAAAATAAAAAGAACAATACAAAAACAAAACAACTAAGACAATTTGACAAATTTATAGCCCAAATTTGTTTTTAAAGTATTATATTTTCATCATGTTTTGGTATTTTTAGATGCAAACCTAATATCAAATTATATCCAAAGTATCATGAATATTAAAAAATACTAAATATCATTTTTACTCTTCCTGGTACTTTAACAATAATGATTATAATTATTATAATATTAAATATAATTATTAATAAGGCTATGGATATTATAATTACAATATAACATATATATACAATGCGAACAATTCTAGTTAAAAGTTATTTCAGTTATTTTGTATATAACATATATATTAAATGCGAACACTTTTAATATATGACATAATATATACAATGATATAACAAATATATACAATATTATATAAATAATATAATAATAATATACAATGATAAATAACTTATAATAACTTGGCACATTTTATAATCCGATATCAATTTAAGCTACACTGTCCCGTACTTGTATTTACGGTGAACCGTGGTTGTCTCTAAACAGTGGCAATTTATCCTACCCTTAATTTGAGAATTTCCGTTTCTTCCTTATTACGCTGTGAACCATTCACACTAACATTCGTAAAAAACATCTTAATGACTTAGGTTCCTTAGTTTAACCAACTAAATCAATTGGATTTCATTTTCACTATAGTCGGTACTTAAAACCTGAGACATTTCTGCATTTGAAACATTTTTAATAAGCAGTAAAATGAAGGATAGTTAAATTCCACCTGATTGAATCTTCTGTTTGAAATTCTAATCCAGCTGAAAAAAAACGAAAAGTTGAGTTACAAGATTTTTTTAAAAGTCGTCTCTCTATATCTCTAAACCTTAATGCTTCTTCGAATGTATTCCAGGAGTCAACTGTTGTTGATGAGTTAAATATTTTTGCTGTTTTACTGTTTATAGTTTGTCTGTATTTTTATTAAATTTGTTTTTATTGCTCCTGTCCCAAAACACCGTGAAAGCAATCAAATTTTGATAAATACAATTAATTTACTGCAGCAACCCCTCTCCCCAAAGTATGAAAATTGAATGCAGGGATTTAACTCTCCAAAATTGTTCGCTTTATTGAGCGAATTTCTTATTTACAGTTATTTCACCTTCCTTATAAGGTCCAATAAACAGTATAAAAGAAATATCAGTATTACCTGTCATAAATGTCTTGGAAAATATCCTTGAATCTTCCATCATATTTCTTCAAAATTGTATTCTTTGTTGACAGGTAAAGTGGGTAGGATTTAGCCAACGCAACTTGAAAGGATGAGTGTGCAAAATCTCTAAAATGGTAAAAATAAATAAAATAATTGAATAAAATAAATAAAATAATTATAGCGCGTACAAATTTCCATCATACAAAAACAAAAGTTAGTGAGGACCTTTCTGATGACGTTTGTTACGAAAAATTTTTTTGACTATATGACTAATGACTATATGACTAATGCCGTATGACTAATGACTATATGACTAATGCCGTATGACTATATGACTAATGACTATATGACTAATGCCGTATGACTATATGACTAAATGACTAATGCCGTATGACTATATGACTAATAACCGTCTTCGGTGAAAAAGCAAACAAACCAAAAAAAACTCCGACTCACTCAAAAACTATTTTTAGGTAAAATGACGATGTGATTAACAACCAGAGAATAAAAGATTTGAATGAGCCTCAGCTTCATTATCTGTTGAATTTTTAGCCGAAAGTGACAAAAACACGGTTTTTGCTTCGTGCTACACAGTTTTGAAAATAATCAAATTGTTTGAAATTTAAAGATTTTTTTAGGTACCTAAAAATTATTAAAAATTTTAATCCAAACATTTTTATGCTAAATATTTTTGTTACGTAATTGGCATCTACGTATCTTTGTAATGTTACCAAGAAACTCTAGCACTTCTAACAAATATTGACAGAAATAAATTCAAAAGTTTTGCCATCTCTTTACTGCCATCTCTTTACAGTTTCCTCCTCTCTTTACTGAGTTTCTTCTATGTTATATGCATCACCGCACACAGGTTTGACACTTAGGGGATGTGGTGGGAAATAAGAGAATCTTTTCGTGGGAGGGGGGAGGGATGAGTTTAAATTTAGAAATCGTGTATCTTACAATTTTTGTCAGGATTATGAAGACCAAACTTTAGAGGGAGGTGGGAATAACCTCTACCCCATCCGAACCCTCTATGGACAGGTATCGTTGTGTCACATTAATCATTATAAAAAATTATGTAATTTTTTTTCTTCTGTCTAACATAAAGACACTTTTTGGGAAAAATTTTTTTGAGTCACATCATTTTTTGCAACTAAACTCTATTTTTTTATCTGGTCTAGCTCAATATAACGTAACATTTTGAGTGCTTTGTATAGAGGTTTAAATTCATCTAATTGCAATGAAAATGCTTATTGGTTGCTTTAGTTGTTTTTTGAGGGGGGGGGTATCCACCCTTGAAAAATTTAAATACTGATAGTAGAATTCCCTTTATCAATAAGAGAGGAACAGCCCTAGGCAGCTTGTTTGACCTTCCAGACGTCATTCACCTGCATTTCATTGATATTCATTTTCATTGATAGATTCCGTAATTAACGTTTTCTCTTTTCAGCATTAAAAACTTTCTAAAAACAAAACACTGACTAAGAAAACGCAACTTTTTTTGAAAAAGCTGTTTGTCCATATGCATACACTTTTTGCAAACACCATAAGAAAACATAGGTGTGTCTAGACTTCCATTCATGAAAACCGTTTTGATTTCAAAGAAGTTATTAATTATACCTTTTGTATCAGGGTTTATTAAATCTTGACCATTATTGTTGAATCCCGAAATAAGGTGATCTATGTTAGTTAAAGATGCCTGTTTCATAATTCTCTTTAAGATTAATATCGGTGTAAAAAATATTTCGTACCTCTATATCTGGTTGGCAGAAGACTCCTTTAGGGTACTCCGTCAGGAATATTTTCTAGGGGACGAGCTCTAGAAAAACTATATCAAATGACTAATAAAATGACTAATATCAAATGACTGAAAAACTAATATATCAATATGCCACCGAGTTTCCATACCCCTCGTTACAGTTGATGGACCATTAGAGGGATCTTCGTTACAGGTAATGGCTGATCTAAATTTTGCCGAAAAGGTTGGTAGATTGAACAAAACAGAATTCCACTTTTTAGTTTATGAAGTTCCAATACATTTATCATACATTTTAACATAAAGCAAACATCTGAAAAACACCAAGTGTTTCAAGTTTATAAACCTTTACATTCCAACAGGGAAGTTTACACGATTGTTGTGGGGAAGAGGGAATGCAAGGACGTTGAAATAATCAAAACTGCCTTTTCATCTCAAATTATGACTGTTTCAATTAGGATTGTTCTTGGCAAAAGTGCAATATTGACTTTAGCAAAACTTCAACATTTTCACTTTTATAAAATAAGAAATCAAAAATTAATTAAGATTTTAAGGAATAAATATCAACATATTTATATTAAACTGACAATGCACATTTTTTTCGGTAAATTGATTTGAATTTTTTTTCAGTAAAGTACAAATTATATTTCTTATTTTCTAACTTTTAGTTCTTTTTGAAAAACAGTTGATGATGCTTTTTCATTTATTATTAATTCTTAGTTTCTTTATTTTTGTTGCGGGAAATAACAGGCAAATGAGTGTTTGCTTGTTTCACAATAGGGAGCGCCCAAATGCCAGGGACAAGGGAAGTTTGCAGTTGTAACGGAAAAAAAAATAATAAAAAACTGGAAGAATAAGTATATTTGTGTAATAAGTGTAACCAAGACATTTCGGCTATACATATAATAGTTGCCTTAAAACAGAAAAAGAAGAAACTTAAAATAGACAAACAAACATAGACACGAACCTAACGCCATGAATATTCAACTACGACTAATTTATACCAACACGAAAATCCAAACTATCCATTCAAACATCGTTGAATAGAATGAGTGTGTGAAATGGCGAACAAAAATTGCTCATTGCTGTGTCACACTAAATTTCAGCTATTTTTTATTGTACATGCCGTTCCAAGTACTTATTAATTTATTAATGTATTTTTACTGACATTTTGAGTCTATATTTTTGAGTCTGTTTATACCTCTGTGTGGGATTGATAACTTATTCTCGGAGTTCATATGAATCTACACACTACGAAATTCTATTTATCTCCCCAAAATTATAAAATCCCCCCAAAGTTTTCGGGAGAAGCGGTGTCAAACCAGGTTACCCCCCCCCCCCAAGAATACAACCTTAACAATAACAGTCACTCCATAATAAACCAGTCCTCTGAGTCACTCTGTGAAGTAATTACGCGAAGTGCCATTCTATGTTTGCATATATACATTGTTGTATATATTGACTTAAGTCCCATCCGTCCTCGAAGGTCGTTTTGGGGCCTCTTCATTCATTATGTTATTGATGTGGCGTCTGTATGAGCATCTATCTTCAGTCAGGCGTAGAAGTTGCGGCAGGTTGAGTGTAGAGAAGTTGTCTTTCCATCTCTTAGGGGGCCGACCTCTGGGGCGATAACCATGGACGTGACCATCGAAGACTATTTTCGGCAGACGAGAATTTTCCATACGCTGGATTTGGCCTAGCCACCTAAGTTGTTGCAGTTTTATTTTATCAAGTATGGTGTGTTTGATTTTGAGGCTTTTAAAGAACCTAATAATAGAGATCCTGTCCAGGTACGTAGTGCCAGCAACACGGTGGAGTGACTTTGTTTCGAATGTGGCTAGGTGACGTTGGTCATCTGTTTTGAGGGTCCATGATTCACAGGCGTACATGGCAATGGGGATAATCAGTGTGTTAAAGAGTCTTGTTTTCAGCAGTGTCGACAAATTCTAGTTCCTCCAGATCGGCATCAAGGCTTTAAAGCTAGAGTTTGCAAGCGCCAGGCGCCTCTTAATATCTTTCGAGTGGTTGTTATCGGACGTTATAAGGCTACCAAGATAGGTGAATCGACCCATTCTATGTTGTCACCACCGAGCTGGAGGCTAAAGGTTTCTTGGTTTTCCGACTTTCGCGAGCAGAGCATGGCTTTCGTCTTTGAGGAATTGATGGTCATTCCAAAGGAGCTGGTGGTTGATTGGATGTTGTCGGCCTGGGACTGAAGATCCCCAAGGTTATCAGCTACTTGGTCTATGTCGTCTGCATAAGCTAATTTATCAATCGATGGTCCCCCAATGTGGCCACTTGACGAGTTGTTGAGGATTGAGAAGAAAGCGGTAAGGAACAGGTTAAACAGTTCTGTTGAGAGCAAGCAACCCTGCAGGACACCAGTTGATGTGTTATAGCTATCGAAAAGGACTCCTCCCGTCTTGATGTAGCTTCTGGATTTTGAGTACATATCTCTGATCAATGAAACTAGGTTCTGTGGTATACCAAAGTGGAGAATAATTTGCCATAGACCTTTTCTCAGTTTGAGGTCGGAAGCCTGCTTAAAGTCAACGAAAAGGTTGAAAATACTACGTCCGAGTTCCATAATCTGACGTACCGTAAATATCTGATCAATCGTTGACCTGTTTGGGTGGAAACCGGCCTAATATTCTGGAATCACAGTTGAAGATATAGCTCTTATACGCTCCAGCATTACTCTAGTGAGTATTTTAGCGGCGTGGCTCGTAAGGCTTATAGGCCTCTAGTTATCACAGATTGCTTTCGAGCCTTTCTTATGGATTGGAACTATCGTGGCTTCACACCATGAGGAGGGGAAGTGACCTTCTTTCCAAGCAGCAGTAGCAATTTTTAGGTATAGGTCAACAAGGGGATCGCAATTTACTTTTAGTAATTCCAGTTGGATTCCATCTGAGCCTGCAGCTTTGTTTGTCCTTAAACCCTTGATAGCCGATTCTATCTCAGATTAAATTGGGAATGGACTTGGATCTGCGGTGATTGAGGGGAAGCTGTTAAGCCCCGTTGGGTCTGGGAGGATCGTTGAGTTTAATTTGCTCTCAAAGTGTTCTTTCCATCTGGTTCGGATCCCGTCTGTAGTTTGGATCTGGTTACCATCTTCTTCAAGGAGGGTACATGCTTTCAGTCCCTTTTTTTTTGACTAGTTCCATCACTCGCCTGTACATGAAGTGAGAGTCACCTTTCTTGAATGCCATTTCGCATTGCTCACATTGTTCCCTTATATAGGAGCGGTGAGCACGGCGAATGGCTTTCTCTACCACACGTTTCAATCGTTTGTACATATCCCGACTTTCTCTATCTAGTTTGATAGTGTGGTTGCGTTTTTCCTCACATAGTGAGATTATCTCATCCGTGATCCAAGGTTTATGGTCCGCCTTTTGGACTCCCAGGGTCGACTGGGCGACATCGCATATAACCTGCGAACTACTCTTCACATGATTATTGATGTCATCTTTTGATAGAGTTAGCGGGGATGTAGAGAGTATTTCAGAAACTCTTTAGGAAAGAGTAACAGTTTAATTTTGTCGAGTAGTTTGGTCTTTTAAGAGGTCTACTCTGAATCTGGGAGGCCTTCTGGAAAGTTTCGCGGCCACTTTTAGACGCATTTTAAAGGAAGTCATAACAAGCGAGTGGTCGCTATCGAAGTCGCCGCCAGCCAAAATGACTGTGTTTGTGATGGAAGATTTCCAGGGTCTAGATACGAGGATATAATCTATTAGATTCTGAGTCCTTCCATCTGGGGATGTCCAGGTTGTTTTACGTCGGGCTCTGTGTTTGAAGAATGTGTTAGTGATAACAAGATCACTATCTCGGCAAAATTCCATTAGGCGCTCACCTCTCTTGTTCAGCTGGCCATGGCCAAATTTGCCCATCACGTCCTCGTTGCCAGATGGGTCGTCACCGACAATGGCGTTGAAGTCCCCGATGACAAAGACTATATCTTTTTTTGGTACGGAGTCCACTAGACACTGAAGTTGGAGATAAAAGTTTTCGGATTCTTCATCATCTCTGCTAGAGTCGGGTGCATATACTTGGATGATTGTAAGATTCGCTGGTGAGCCTTTCAGGTGGATCATGATCAGACGTTCTGAGATGGGTGTTGCTGCGATTAGTGATCTGCTAGCCTTACTGGAGAGAAAGAAGCCCACTCCCTTCCGGTGTTTCCCATCAGTACGTCCTGATATTACAAGAGTAGCTTCATCAAGTTTTTCTTCACCAGTCACTGGGAGGTGGGTTTCGGATAAACCAACTAGGTGCCAATTGTAACAGTTTATCTCTCTCAGGAGGGGTTCCTTTTTCCTTGTTTTGCAAGCGTTCTGATATTAAGGGTACCAATTGATAAAGTCGATTTAAGTGATATAATGGCCTCCAGGGATGGAGTTGTCAAATCTGAGGTATTCGCGCGATTAGCGGTCGTCGTATCGTCGGCTGCCCCGGACGCGGTAGATCTAAACGCATGGCCTTCGTCGGTTTCCCCAGACGCGGTAGCACTGGTTCTCACATTCATTTGTTTGTACATTATCATCATAAAAGTGAAAAAAGGGGTTTCTTGGCTGGCGTCAGGACAGCAGTAAGCCACTCCTCTCTGTCCCTAGCAGGGCCCGACAATGTCTCCTACCGATAATGCGCCCTTATGGCATCCTGCATCACCAACAATTTACCCATTGCTGGGGGAGTGGATTGTAGCTGGCGGGACGTGTCCACGCGCCGGTGGGCCCAACCCAGTGCACATCAGAGGGGCCATCCTCCTCCTCCACCTGTATTTATGTCCCCCAGGTGAGGGTGTTCCAGTTATATTTCAAGACCCTCAGAGACTGGGTCCCCCCTTCGTCCGCGCCTCCTCTCTCCATGGAGGTATCCTACATAGCTGTAGGACGTTGCCCTATCCGCCACCTGGGGACGCGCTGAGTGGCCTGGGGGAGGCCCCTGCTGAGAAGGTGATATACACTTGACTAAGCTTCTATAAGGCAGATATATAACATATTACTATTTTCATCCCCTCTGTTTTCAAAACACAGACATGTGTGGTCAGAGCACGCAAATTAGACTTCTGCAAGTGCAATGTTATTTCAAAACATACTTTCAGTATCAGCGTTGCCAACAAGGTACAACTGTACCGTTTTAGGTACAATTTAGAGGTCCAGGTACAATTCGGTACAGTTCAAAGTTTCTAGTACATTTCTGTATTTGTGATGTCAAGTTTCATCTTTTCCAAATTCTCTTAGAAGAAGCTCCTTCCTCTTACAGATTTTTGAAAAAAAAAAAAAAAAAAAAAAAAAAAAAAAAAAAAAAAAAAAACCATCGAGGTGACATAAAAAGAAACAATCCGCGGACTTTAAACCCGCTATCGCACGAGAAATACCCCTCAAAATTGGTTTTTTAGAGAGGATGAACATTATTGAAAAAAGTTGCTTGCCTTTCAGTTTATTCTAGTATTTATTTATTTTTTTCATTAAATGAAAACTGACTTAGAATACTATAGTTGTACCACAAAGAATCTTTTGGGTACGTTTGGCCAGTTAACCGGTACAATTTTATCTCAAACCGTTGGCAACGCTGTTTAGTATTACTTTAGCTACAACAGCAACTAATGCGCAAAAATTTGAATTAAAAAAACTTAAGGTAATAAAAGAAGAAGAAGAAGATTATCAGGTAAAGATCACTCAGTAAAGAATCACATTTCTGTCAGAATCACAGCAGCAACATTTTAAGAAATTTAAAATAAATTTCTTGTGAATTATTATCTCGATTTATCAGTAGTTGTACCAACCAATCGTGCTCAAATCCACCTCGGGGCCATACTGTGGTGTTTCTTTGTGGATGGTGAAGTTTTCCCCACAGTAGAGTGCTGACGGTCTGGCATCATTTTAATATCCTTTCTTGTTTTAGTTTAAAGCTTATTCCAATAGGCAATGCTTAGAAGTCCTCAAAAAAAAATGTCCCCCCAAATCCCTCCCCAAATACCAGTGAAATTGATACCCATCTTGGCTGGTCAAGTTCACTATCACAGAGCTTACATGATAGCTCCAATTCTGAAAATAGGACAATGATCAGTGTAGAGGCTAATGTCACTATAAATGATGATAATAGGTTTCAAGAGGTCCTTTCTAGAAGCTCTAAAAAAAGGAAAAAAAAATCTCCCCAATCAAAAGCATTTCCCCTCTCCCCGCCCAAGATCCTCCATCCCATAACTTGGGAATTTACCTTAAAATTTCTCCTAATACCCCCTTTGAAATAGAAGATTACTGCAATGAGAATTGCAATTTTAAAATTGATAAAATCAATGATCTCTCTTAATATTCACCGTGATGGATCTCTGCTAATAGCTGTCCAAGATCAGAAATCAGCAGACTCAATAATCAACGTAAAGTCCCTTCTGAATACCCCAATTAATGCATATAAATGGAAGCCAAAGCAATCCCCAACAAAAATAGTAGTTTATAATGTTCCCCCAGAAATACCCATTCAGGAGTTAAAAGAAGGGCTCTCAGATAGGGCTGGAAACACAATCCCAGTTGAAGATGTTACCCAACTTGGTAAATCTAACTCTAATGGCCTAAAAACAAGTAGATCCTTCTTATTTACCCTGAAGGAAAAAATTAATATCCCGGAAAACTTATTCCTATTTGGGCAAATCAAACCGCAGAAGGAATACAAACCAAAGCCTATCCAGTGTCACAAGTGTCTCAAACTGGGACACACAACAAACAAATGTAATGAAATTCTCCTAGCGTGAAGTAATTGTAAAGCATTCCATCCTAAAGAGTTGACAACTTGCAACAACACTCAGCCTACATGAATCAATTGCAAAGGCCCACATGAATCTACCAATAAATCACTATGCCCTGCATATAAGAAAATGAGCACTAACACTCCAAATAGCAACAGAGAAGGCCATTCCATACCCCTTTGCAGCAATGGAAGCAAATGCTGCCCAACAATACCAAATAAAGCCTGTAATGAAACCAACCAAAACCCCCAAGTCAAACGCCCCCAATGCATCAAGCACCCCTTTTAAAACACCATCCTCTAAGCCCCCTAGCTCACATCCCTATTAGAAAGAATCACCAAGTCAACAAGCTTCCTTGTCCAGTGAGATGAGGTCAGCCTGCCCCCCCCCCCTCCTAAGAAAAAACAAACCAGAAACACTACGAGGAATTAATCCCTTATCTGACAAACAGGATGCACAACTAAACATGCAATCTCCAAATATATGCTTATTCATTCTAAACTGTAATGCAGTCGAGGCCATGAATATACATCAACTACAGAAAACAAAATCATTGCAGAATTGGCAAAAATCTACATCCCTGATGATATGCTCATTCAAGCAAAAAAAGATCATGCTTTACTACTAACAAAGCTGAACATTGATACACAGTCAAATGAAAAATAAATCAACAACACAAAACATATCAATACTCCAGTGGAATGTAAGATCACTCACAGAAAACAAGCTAAATGAACTTATATCTTTTATGAATAATAAATCCATCAATATTGCTTGCCTCCAGGAGACTCATTTAACCCAATATTAATAAATTAAGTCTCTGGGATATACTATCCTGAGAAAGGATAGATCATCAGAGAGAAAAGGAGGTGGAGTAGCTTTAATAGTTAATAATAATATAAAATTCTGTGGCATCAACTTTTCAGATTTTGTAAATGATGTTGATACAATTGGTATCAGTATTTGGCTGAATAATACAAAAACTTACATAATAAGCTTTCATAACCCTAATGGCCAAACTACAGATGCCAAGGATTTCTTCAAATATATTAATAATTCTAATATGTTAAAAAATATCATTATTTGTGGAGACTTCAATGCCCACAGCCTCTTGTGGGGGAATAAACCAGCAAATAAAGCTGGTAAGTTCATTGAGCGTATGACTTCAAATAATATTGAATTAGCTGTTGCTACCCCTCCAAACCTGAATACATATTTCAACCCCAGAAGCTGCAATACATATTGCAGCTTCTCTACAATTGACCTACAAATTGTGTCATTAAATATTTTGAATAAAATTTATATAAATAAAATTGATAGTCTATGTACTGACCACTTTGCTATCGTTTGCTCCCTAAATGAATCTGCTGAAACCTTATCACATACCTCTAGATATGTCAACACTAAAGCAAATTGGCCTATGTTCCAAAATAAGCTATATGATGAAGTTACAAGTTTCACCCAAAATTCATGCATTTCAAACACAACAGTTGACACACATGCTGAAATTTTGGCATATTTACTAATAAATACAGCTAATCAGGCTATCCCAAGGACAACACCCAAGAAAACCTTCCCTAAACACGTTCCCAAAGCATGGTGGACAAATGAGTGTCAAAACAAATGGAGAACAAAAAAGGCAGCTAGGAGAATATTCATAAAAAAAACCATTACCTACTACATATTTACAAAAATTACAAGCAGAATCTAATCTAAAAAGAACTATAATAAATGCTAAATATAACTACTGGAATATTTTTGCAAATAATCTCTCCAGAGAAACACATGAGCCAATTATACATAAAGTTATAAGCCACATCTGTGGGAAAAAGACTTCCCCCAACCCACTCCTGTATGAGCTTATACATAATAATACCCATTATGACAATGATAATGAAAAAGCTAAGCTATTTGCCACTCTTTTTGTTAATAAGCTAACATCAAATAATTGCAGCAAATTATCCCCAATCCCTATGAACCCAAGTTACCAACCACGCCCAGGATCTGAGTATAACCAGCCCATTTTCAATCCAGGAAATAAATAATGCAGTACATCATATTAGGACGAAGACTAGCGGCAGGTATGACAATATATACCCTACATGGATAAAGAATCTCACCCCTTCATACAAACAGGAACTTCTAAACTGTTATAATCATGCTTGGGCATCTTCTATGTTCCCCAATATATGGAAATGTTATGGAAAACCAATCCTAAAGAAAAATAAACCCAAAAATAAACCTGAGTTTTACAGGCCCATAATGATTACTCCTGTGATGGGGAAAATAATGGAGAAAATGATATATTACCGACTCCTCTGGTTTGTTGAAAAAAATAATATGATCCCTTACACTCAAACTGGTTTCAGGAAACACCACTCCTCAACAGATGCTTTCATATTGCTAACAAATGCAATAAATGAATCATTCTCAAAAAATAATGTCCTAGTTGCAGCTTTCCTAGATTTTGAAGGGGCATATGACAATGTGAACCACCAAATCCTTTTAAACAAACTTGCAAACCTTGGACTACCCCCTAAGCTAGTATCTTTCATAAAATCTTTCATAGAATTGCGAAGTTTCATTGTTTGTGTAGGGTCAGCCTCTTCACCCCAAAAGACAATAACCAAAGGCCTTCCTCAGGGAGCAGTCCTCAGCTGCCTCCTCTTTGCCCTATATCTCTGGGACATGAACATCCCCACACGAATCTACAATATGATGACGATCTGGTGCTATGGTCATCTGGCAACACCTTTGAGACTTCACAGTCTAAGCTGCAAAAGTCACTTTTCCAATTTGAAAAATTCTCTCAACATTCAGATTTACCCATTGCACCTACAAAGTCAAAAATAATCCAATTTCACCGAAAGCGAAATCATGTTAATGCAACACTAACTCTAAATGGAACACCTATTCCAGAAGATAATCATATTAATTACCTAGGTCTCATGCTCGACCAAAAACTTAATTTCCACCTCCACATTTCAAACACAATAAAAAAATGCTACTGAAAAACAAATATACTAAAAAGACTTCTTTCCACACCCTGGGATGTAAGGAGAAAATCTTACTCCAGTTTTATAAATCACATATAAGACCCCATATTGACTATTGGCTCATCGTCTATGGTGCATGTGCAAAGACCCAGATGCAAAAATTGAAACAATACAAAATGATATAATACGTCTCATATTTGGTCTTAGGAAACCCACAAGCACCAAGTTTCTGCTTATGGAGAGTGGATTATCAACAATAAGGGAGAGACGTAGCTTTCTCTTGACAAAACATATTACAAAAAATAAATCAAATAGCTCACACACCCTACCTAATTGGTTAAGAAATCCAGCTATGTATAGAGGCATTGCAGATGAGTATTTCAATATTCAGAAGAAGTTCCCTGTACCGGCAAAGTCTATTGCACTTATTTTCCCTCAATCTCCTCCATGGAATTGGTCATTCCCCATAATAAATACTGATTTCTCAAAGTGGAATAAAGATTTAACCCCCATTGCTTTTGTCCAGAAAAAAATTGCTGAACTTAATACAATTACTTATAAAAACCACTTCCAAATATTTGTTGATGGGTCAAAAATGAATGAGAGAGAAGCAAGTGGTGCTTTCCTTCCTCACCTGAAAATTGCAATGGGCAAGAGATTATATAATGTGTATCTATAATGTCTGCTGAGTTAAATGCCATAATCATGGCATTAGAACACCTTATATCAAGCCTTGAGTAGCTGGCCTCAGCTCCTAAGTATAAGTTGGACATTGACACTTATCATTGTCTCAGTATTATAGATAATCTTGCTTCAAGTGGCATAAGAACTTATTTTCAGTATATAGCCACTCTGGTATAAGTGGTAATCATCAGGTTGATGAAATAGCAAAAAATGCTATAAATATTGACCAGCCAAGTGGGAGACCAATCCCCATTAGGGATATTTACCGATGGAGACTATCAGATATTAATTTTTATAAGAATAATCCTATCCTTTCCCCCTTTCGCAATAAGTATTTTTCTAAAATTTATCATAGAATTCGTTCTGGAACAAATGGACTAAATTTTCTTGCATTATCGTATAAGTTTCCTAATTCAAGTGGTTCAGTTCCCCTGTCCCCTCTTTGCAGGCATTGTAATATGAATAATGAAACAAAGATAATATCTTAAACCACATTGGCCTGACATCACATAAAGAAAGAAAAACGAGAAAAAATGGGGTTTTTATAGGCCAAATGAAGATACTGAAAAAACAAAGCGAATATTTCGAGAGGACAAACGCCTCTCTTCTTCAGCGCGAAACGAAACGATGTATCAATAAAAGCTAAAAAATTAAAAGAATTAAAACCAACTACCTAACACAATAAAAGCGAGTTATTCGCCAATATCCACGATTTGCACAAAATCCAAAAAAAAAAACATGAACTGCCGTCGACGGATACTAGCGAACAACTGACAAAGAGAAGGAAACCAATTCATTCACTCGAAAAAACAAAACGAACCAGCAATTAAATAAGTTGGAGAACTATGTAATCTGATTTCGGATTTTAATTAATGCATTTCTTGCAGACACTCTTTGAAACCTAAGGGGTTGTTCACGTGTTTGATTATATGACTGAGAAAGTGGTTCAAGGTTTATTTCAGGGATTACTAAAGTATCAGCTTCTCTTTTGAGAAAACCGAAATATAACTCGTTTATTCTTAAATCATCGGAATCTCTGTTTAAAGCTAGACCTAAATGTTGGTATTTATAAATTTCAACAGCTTCTCTGTAGTGCGGGACAATACCTTTGTCATGCGAAATAAGACTAGCTTGATTAAACAAAATAGTATGGTCTGGTTTTTCAAAAATGTGCTCTGCAAGGGCAGAGTCAAAATTTTCTGTTGTTTTTCGCTTTTTAAGTGTATTATTAATTGAAATAGAGTGCTGAATTAATCGATCCGCTAATCACTGGTCAGTTCGTTCGACAGACCAAAGGCCACACGAATAATGGAGTCTATTGACATGTGCGTTTTTACCCATTGGGAAAGGGTCTTTTCCTTTATAAATTTGGGACCTGATAGTTTTTCTGGGTCTATAATAAGTGTAAATGTTATTTTTCCTTAGATTTTTTGAAATGTGGTCTGAAAATCCCTTTAACATATGGGAGACCAAGATAAACTGAATTTTCCCTTTGATTTGTGTTTTCTGTGGAACTATCTGATAATCTTTTAATGCGTTTTGCAATTACAGAATTTATTAAACAAATAAAATATCTCTAAGGTGGTTGAGCTCTAAATCCAAGAAACGTGTTGAACAAACTTTCAATGCTGTATCAACTAGAGAAGTAACAACTCCTCTTTTCACAGCAGGAGAATGATTAGAGGAATAACTTAAGTAACGGTCATTATATGTGGGTTTTCTATAGACACTAAACTCGAAGCCTGAATCATTTCGGTGCACCAGAACATCTAAGAATGGAAGACGTCTCTCTGTCTATGATTCCTGAGTAAATTTTAGTTTTGGATCCAAGGAGTTGATTAAGTGAAGAAAAGAACCCAAAGACTCGTCACCATGCTCCCATAAATAGAAAATGTCATCTTTAAAACCAACCCAAAATTCAGGTTTACAAGAACTTTGCAAAATAGCCCTTTCTTCAAGGTCTTCCATGAAAATATCAGCCTGTATTGGAGAAAGAGGGGCACCCATGGAGAGCCCATATTTCTGTCTATAAAAAATGCCTCTATAATGGAAGTAAAAAGTAGTTCTGTTACAAAAGGCTGTAAGCGAAAGAAGTGTCTGATTAGAAAAAGCAGAATTTTCTGATATAGATGGTTTAGAATTAAGTTTTTGCTCCAAAAACAGTTCGGCCTTTTGAGGATCACAATTGGTATACATTGAATCTGCATCAAAACTGCCAATTCTTGTGTTTGGTTTAACCGAAACTTGCTTTACCTTGGAAACAAAATCATCGGAATTTTTAATATAGGATTTTTGAGCCTGAATCAGTGGCCGAAATATCACTGATAAGAATTTCCCTATTTTTGATGTAGGAGAATTAAAAGAAGAAACAATGGGTCGAAGTGGATTACCGGGCTTATGAACTTTAGAAAGACCATAAAAGCGAGGGGACGTGCATCCGCCTGGGTAAAACCTTTTGTACAACTGATCTGTAATTTCACCTTTTCCTTTTAGATAAGAAAGCTCTTTTCGGACATCCCGTACATATTTTACTGTGGGATCGGTAGCTGATTGTTCATATGCGTTAGGATTATTTAACCTTTCTCTGACTTTTTTGTCGTAATCATCTGAATCTAATACAACAACAGTATTGCCTTTATCGGCTTTCGTAATAATTCTAGAATGATCTTTATGTAGTGCGTGGAAGACCAAGTGTTCATTTTTTCTAAAATTTTTTAAACTTCGATTATTAACAGAAGGCGAATCCGACAAAGTTTCAACAAATTGTGCTCTAACCTCAGCAATCTCTCCAATATCCGCATGAGAGTCATGAAAAGCCCCCTCTGTGTTCGCGATAATATCACTATAAGGTATTTTCGAAGGGGTTATCGAAAATTTCAATCCTTTCGACAGAACCTGATTTTGCTCTGTTGTAAGGGGCATTGAGCTGAAATTTATCACAGCAGGACCAGGGTACGCATTTGGGACAAAAGGTGGATTATTAGAGAGCTTTTTCAACTTTAAATGGTGTAATTTCTCAGAAAGTCTTCGTCTAGAAATCCTAAAATCATGCTGAAAAGAATTTTCAGCAATAGCCTTAATTTGATGAAAATCAGCATAAGAAAGCGTACATAATAAGAAAGCGTGCATAAGAAAGCGTTCATTTGGCCTATAAAAACCCCATTACTGCTCGTTTTTCTTTCTTTAAATAATGAAACAATTGACCATTGCCTATTTGAATGTAATATGCTGACGTCTGCACAACATACCTTGCTTTGTAAACTGTTAAAATGCTTCAAACACCACAAAATCTCACTATCAGCCAAGAGCCTAGCCAACTATACTTGCACAGAGAGCATAGAAATCGACATCTATCATCTTATATTTGAACTCCTAGAGTCAAAAGATCTACTGAAAGATATCTGAAAATTTCTAATAAATAAGAGACAATCAAGCCAGTGGCTCATTAGCCCACAGAGTGAAGCAAAAGTAAAAGGGCTAAATAGTGTTACCGAAAAGCCGGCCTGCTGTTAACTAGAAGAAGAAAAAGTAAAGATATGATACCTCACACCCACCCTGGTTTCAGGAAAACCCACTCCGCAGAAGATGATTTTATATTGTTAACAAATGCAATAAATAAATCATTCTCAAAAAATAATGTCCTAGTTGCAGCTTTCCTAGATTTTGAAGGGGCATATGACAATGTGAACCCCCAGATCTTTTTTAATATACTGGCAAACCTTGGACTACCCCCAAAGCTAGCATCTTTCATAAAATTTTTCATAGAATTGCGAAGTTTCATTGTTTGTGTAGGTTCAGCCTCTTCACCCCTAAAGACAATAACTAAAGGCCTTCCTTAAGGAGCAGTCCTCAGCTGCCTCCTCATTGCTCGATATATCTAGGGCATGACCCACCCCCACACGAATCTCCAATATTCTGATGATCTGGTGCTATGGTCAGCTGACAATACCTTGGATATAGCCCAGTAAAAGCTGCAAAAGTCACCTTTCTTACTTGAAAAATTCTCTCAACATTTAGATCTACCCATTGCACCTACTAAGTAAAAAACAATTCAATTCTACTGTAGACGAAATCATTTTAATTCAAGACTAACTCATGATGAAACAATTATTCCAGAAGATAATCATATTAAATAACTTGGTCTCACGCTCGACCAAAAGCTCAAATTCCACCTCCACATTTCAAACACAATAAAAAAATGCTATAGAAAAACCATTATACTAAAAAGACTTCTTTCCACACCCTGGGGCTGTAAAAATATTACCTTACTCCAGTTCTATAAATCACATATAAGGCCCCATATTGACTATGGGCTCATCGTCTATGGTGCAAGTGCAAAGACCCAGATGCAAAAAATTGAAACAATATAAAACGATATAATACGTCTCATATTTGGTTTTAGGAAACCCACAAGCACCAAGTTTCTGCTTATGGAGAGTGGATTAAAAACAATAAGGGAGAGACATAGCTTTCTCTTGACAAAACATCTTACAAAAATTGAAGCAAATAGCTCACACGCCCTACATAATTGGCTAAGAAATCCAGCCATGTAAAGAAGCATTGTAGAAGAGCATACCAATATTCAGAAGAAGTTCCCTCTACACGCACAGTCTATTGCACCTACTTTCCCCCATTCCCCACCATGGAATTTGCCAATCCCCATAATAAATACTGATTTCTCAAAGTGGACTAAAGATTTAACCCCCATCACTTTTGTCCAGAAAAAATTTGCTGAACTTAATACAATTACTTATAAAAACTATTTCCAAATCTTTGTTGATGGGGCCAAAATGAATGGGAAGGTAGCAAGTGGTGCCTTCCTTCCTCACCTGAAAATTGTAATGGGTGAGAGATTCTACAATAATGTATCTATAATGTCTGCAGAGTTAAATGCCATAATCATGGCATTAGAACACCTTATGGAAAATAAACCCTTGATTGCTAATTCAAATAATATTATAGTTTATTCTGACTCTTTATCAAGCCTTGAGTTGCTGTCTTCAGCTCCCCAGTATAAGCTGGATATTGACACTTATCATTGTCTTAGTATTATAGATAATCAAGTGGCATAAGAACTTATTTTCAGTATATTCCTAGCCACTCTGGTATAAGTGGTAATCATCAGGTTGATGAAATAGCAAAAAATGCTATAAATATTGACCAGCCAAGTGGGAGACCAATCCCCATTAGAGATATTTACCGATGGAGACTATCAGATACTATGTTTAATAAGAAAAATCCTACGCTTTCCCCCTTTCCCAATAAGTACTTTTCTAAAATTTATCATCGAATTCGTTCTGGAACAAATGGACTAAACTTTCTTGCATTCTCGTATCAGTTTCCTAATTCAAGTGGTTCAGTTACCCTGTCCCCTCTTTGCAGGTATTGTATTATGAATAATGAAACAATTGACCACTGCCTATTTGAATGCAATATGCTGACGTCTGCACAGCATACTTTGCCTAGTAAACTGTTAAAGTGCTTCAAACACCACAAAATATCACTTGCAGCCAAGAGCCTAGCCGACTATACCTGCACACAGAGCACAGAAATCGATATCTATCATCTTATATTTGAACTCCTTGAGTCAAAAGATCTATTGAAAGATATCTGAGAATATCTAATAGATAAGAGACAACCAAGCCAGTAGCTCTGTAGCCCACAGAGTGAAGCAAAAGGAAAAGGGCTAAATAGTATCAACTGAAAAACCCGCCTGCCGTGAAATAGAAGAAGAAGAAGAAGTAAAGAGCGATATGGCTTCCATGTATTGTTTTTTTCTGGCACTTTGTATAGAGGGGTTGGTCGTAGAAACATAGAAGGGGGGTCATTTGCTCGGAAATTGAAAGTTTAAGTGTCCCTTTTTGAGAGTCAAAAGTGATTGGAGGGAATCCAGTGCCCCTCTCGTCCATTTTTGTTTTCTAACCCTAATAGATAAATTCCATCATAGGTTATACATCCTTGAGCACAGAATAATTACCTTTGCATAATATAAATTAACTAGCAAAATAGCTTAAGGTTAAAGGTAAATGATACGGTATTAGATTTTGAAATCCCTACCGGCGGTGTTGATCTCCGTTTCAAGGCCCTTCAGCCAGGAAGTGCAATGGGATGCTGGGGGCCAGCCATCTTGTGCTTTCACACTTCCTTCTTATTTACTTTCACCAGACTTCTCCAAGTACCCATTTAGCTTGGTCGACTTTGGATGAGCTTACAGAGTCACGCCAATCACTCCGGTTCAAACCAAATAACCAGTGACACCAGGACTCGAACCCCACTCACGCCACTCACTCCCGTTCAAACCAAATAACCAGTGACACCAGGACTCGAACCCCACTCACGCCACTCACTCCCGTTCAAACCACATAACCAGTGACACCAGGACTCGAACCCCACTCACGCCACTCACTCCCGTTCAAACCAAATAACCAGTGACACCAGGACTCGAACCCCACTAATGCCACTCACTCCCGTTCAAACCAAATAACCAGTGACACCAGGACTCGAACCCCACTCACGCCACTCACTCCCGTTCAAACCAAATAACCAGTGACACCAGGACTCGAACCCCACTCACGCCACTCACTCCCGTTCAAACCAAATAACCAGTGACACCAGGACTCGAACCCCACTCACGCCACTCACTCCCGTTCAAACCAAATAATCAGTGACACCAGGACTCGAACCCCACTCACGCCACTCACTCCCGTTCAAACCAAATAACCAGTGACACCAGGACTCGAACCCCACTCACGCCAGTCACTCCCGTTCAAACCAAATAACCAGTGACACCAGGACTCGAACCCCACTCACGCCACTCACTCCCGTTCAAACCAAATAACCAGTGACACCAGGACTCGAACCCCTATCCTCACGGGCAATGGGTCTCAAGTCTAGTGCGTTAACTACTCGGCTAGGACTTAAACACTTTAATAAATACAAGCCAGCAAATTACCTAATAGAAGAATCTGTGTTGTACATTCCCATAGCTATGCCAGGACCTTCAAATTCGTTGACAATATGAGATATAGTTTCGCTCCCATCAGCAGCTCGCCATTTTATTTCTAAGGTTCCAGCACCTGGCACAAGGAAATCAGTGGCTCTGTACTGAAATCAAATTGAATGTAAGTTCCTCTGGTGGACTCACAGTTAGATTTATTAATTATACACTCCAAGACATTAAATCCACTGTATTGTCCTGTTTTTTTCTAACAAGTTTAATCTGGGAAACAAATTTCCTTCTTATATGCCTGTGATCTTTTTATGATAATAAAGGAAAACCCTTCAGCTGTTGGCCCTGTTTTTTTTCGAACAAGTTTAATCTGGGAAACAAATTCCCTTCTTATATGCCTGTGATCTTTTTATGATAATAAAGGAAACCCCTTCAGCTGTTGGCCCTGTTTTTTTCTAACAAGTTTAATCTGGGAAACAAATTTTCTTCTTATATGCCTGTGATCTTTTTATGATAATAAAGGAAAAACCCTTCAGCTGTTTTTTAGCTGGAGCCTAGCAAAGAATGAATCATATTACGAATGATGGCTTTGCTCCAAAAAAGAGAAAAAATGCATATTTTATAAAAAAAAATATATTATTTTCGAGATTCAAAGTACTTTCGAATCTTGAAAAACTCGAACTCTTAATGGCTGAGCTTAAAAAAGAATATGCAGGTTTCATAAGAAATTGCATCTTATTTTTGTGGCCTAAAGTACGTTCGAATCGTAAATAGACAACTAAAATGTTTAAATATAATTATATTTTGTAACAAACAACGAAAAAAACGTCAGAGTTTCAGTTAGAAAAGAACATTTCATAACTTCGAAGAAATGTTCTGTGGAAATACTTATCATTCTCAGCTTGGTAACAGCTCAATGTCATTACCTTTCATTATATATCCGATAAGGAATCTAGATTAGCAAAAGCAAACCTTGAGAAAGAAGTTGGAATATTTGCAAGGGTCATATAAAACAAAAGATAATTTTATCCTGTGACAGCACAAAAAATGAGAATATCAAAACTTAATCTCACTGGAATGGTCAAAATTTTTCAGGTGGAACGCGGGGAGGGGGGGGGGGCTAAGTTTGACAACAAAAATCCAAAGAGCGTAAGCTTTTCCCAGGATATAGAGACAATTGGATTTTTTTCGTATTTTCCGAGAGGAGAAGAGAAGCATCAGCCCCCTCTTTAAGCACCCTTGCATATTGATAACCAGCATTTGATTCAGAGAAGTTGCATTCGAACACATGGACCAAATTGATCAGATCTTGTTATTTGGATCAAATGACAACGCTGGTGTGAATACAGTTATAATAAGTTTTGAGACCCTTTAGCAAGGTCCTCTAATACAACCCAAAAAACGGAAACAACAAACCTTATCTGGTTACAACATGAGGCTGGCTGAAGCCTCAAAACTGTATTTTTAGGGCCAAATTTTCAGCATTTTTGAAGATACCCTTCCCTTTAATATAGAAGAGGAGGTAATTTACATCTGAACCCCTCCTCTAGTTCTAAATGAGTAAATTTGAAGCAAGTGCGCAATATGGATTTCGAGGGAACTATAACTCAAAATTACCCCTGAATGAATATCCTCATTTACAAGTGAAGACAAAAATAGTAAAGTTGAGGGCAAATGCAACCTGAGATACATAACTTAACATGTGACGGTTTTATTATGTAACAGTCGGAGATTATCTTAATACGATCAGTATTTCCGATTATATTTAAAACAGGCCACGCCCTTAGGAAGAATCGTAGAATTTTTTTCTTCAAGGAGGAAGAAGAGGGCCCCCAACTAGAAAAAGAAGGAAATTCAAATTATTCCACTAAAACTCCAATTATTTTCGAAAATCGTTAAGAATTACACATTCATATATCACATCGGAGTTTTTTAGTTAAATATGTTGCTGAAGCATTAATGTTTATATCACATTTTATTTAAGGATGGTTGTCCTCAGCAATCCATGTTTCAGCGCCTAAAAGGGTCCAATATACGACAGAAAGCAAAGGCTGTTTATAAAATCAATAAGTGAAAAATAGTACAAATAGCGAAAAACAGCAAGCGTTTTGAAACCTGACGATGCTTCTTCCGAAGGCATCAATTGAAAAAAGTCTGAAGACTCACTAGACTTGTTTGCCCTTCCTCCCATATTTTTCAAAATACATTTTATTTGGAATTTCTTCATGGCAAAGAATCGGAAGAAAAATCCCCCTTCCCCCCCCCCCCCTTGGGTTTTGAAAAATACATTCCCCCATTTTCGTGAAGTGGCATCCCTGCATACTTTGATTATCCTAATCAACCTTTTCCTCATAAATCTACAATAGTAATCGTGTTTAAGTTACAATTTTCCAATATTTTCAAAAATAATATACATTTTACGAAGTTATCGATTCACAAAAAAAAAATTGTTGGCTGTTGTTTATAAATTTTGAAAACATGAGTGCAATTTTAAATTTGGCGCTAAAAACCAGAAACTCTTTTTTCCACCGGCCTGGATTTACTTTCTATCCTACTGACGCAAACTAAGCTGGTTTGGCTAGTCGGTATGCAAATAACATCCTTCAATTGGCTCAAACTCCTTACCTGATCAGCATGGGCATGACGGCCAATAATAATAGGTTTAGTCCAGCCAGGAACTAGTCGAGGAATGTTGTTGCATATAATTGGCTCTCTAAATACTGTCCCCCCGAGAATGTTTCTTATGGTTCCATTAGGTGATTTCCACATTTTCTTCAATTTAAATTCTAAAACCAAAATATGGTTCAAAAGTAGCAGTTTTAGTGAACAAAACAAAATATATTAGATACAGATGGCACAAGTATACATACAGCCTGATACCCCCATCGCCCATGTCGAGTTGAACCATGTTTACCTTCAAGCTGAAAATTTCTGATTGACTAATCCCAGTAAAGATTTAATGCATCGTTTTTGTTTTTTTTTATTGGAAAAGACAGTAGCTTAAAAAAGCAAGTTTCTTATCAATAAGATGAACCCATAAGAATACACAAAGACAAGCATGCATAGGTAACCGTCCCTTTGGTGGTGTTAAATTCATTTATACAAATGTCAGTAAAAACTGCAGAAAAGGAACTGTAACTACCCAAACTAACCCAACGTGTAAGGTCCTCGCTCCTTGGATCTACTCTTATTACCTAAGTCACTCTAACAGGACAAGTTTCGACACGACCATCCTGAAGTATTACACAAGAATCTGAAAAAAAAATAATGGAGTATAATCTGTTGAGTAATGTTTCAACAAAAAAAAATGCGATCTGGCCTCTAGTCAACTATTTATCGATTTAGGACACATCAAAAGATTTCCCTGATGACAAGAATGCTGGCTTTTTTTCCTTTAGACCTAAAATAAAAGAAAATTAATTGAATCCAACGTTTACCCTGCCTGTGTTATCAAAACCCTTCAGCCCTCAGGGTTAACAAAGGTCCTATCCTTGTATAGTATGCCAGATATATACATTAAAGTGATTAGTGTTATGTACGAGAATAACATTGCTACGGTAAAGGTAGGAAATATGGTTAGTAGCTGGTTTTGTATTAAATCAGCAGTTAAGCAGGGCTGGGTTCTATCCCCATTTAAATGGACTATTTTGATGAACTTTGTCTTAGGAGCACACCAAAGTCAAGACTGAGGGACAGCAAGATTCAAGAGATAATCTAAGTCTTTTAAATCAGTGATGCGTTATTTAGAACCACATCTCATCCACATAATTGATCTGACCCTCCAAACCAGTGTATTACCTAATGCACCTAAAAGACAAAGTCACCGCCCTTTACAGGGGTGGTTTTAATTCAAATAATAAAAATTACAGGCTAATATTAATACTTCCCCAGTTTTCAAAAATATTTGAAAGTTATACATAAAAAGCTTTACCTTATGAAAATAGTCATGCCAAGTGAAACCCACTTCAGCTTTAGGAAAGGACACTCAACGTCGGTGGCCCTGCAGTCCTTTTAGGATGATGTTAGTAAATGCTTTGAACGTGGTGGAACTCCCTTGAACATTTTTATTGATTTTAGAAAGTATGTAATAAGACTGTGAAATTATACTTAATGTCTAGTCTATTGGAGTTCAAAGCAACCATCTGTAGTGGTTTGATGTTTGTCTAAGAGGTAGACCAATTCAAACTGGATTAAATATTCTTTTCCATCTCCTTTTCAATTTAAGTGTGGAGTACCTCAGGGGCCCGTTTTGGGACCACTTCTGTACCTTGTGTATTTTTTTTTAATGCATTTTTACTGAACTGAGTGTTTGATCACGACTTTTACTGATAACACTGCTTTAACTGCGTTTAGCAAGTCTATGGCTGGTTTGTGGTTGAAAAAGCTTGAATAGATCAAAAGTGTGTTTAAATCTAGAATGTATTTTAAAGCTTGAGCATTTTGTCAGTGAATATAAAGAAAGGTTTTTCTATGATTTTAGAAGATTTGACAAGCCTGTGAGTTTGAGGAGTTCAAGGAGATGTTTTTTAATAGCCTGCCTTTGGTCTCCAATTGCCTTCAAATGACTCACTGAACTGATACACTATTAAAATTACCCTTCCTCCATGGCTATCTACCTCAGTTTTGCCCTAGGATAGATGATAGAGCATCTATTAAAGAGTGAAATGACATCATTTTTACACAGTTCTGAAAAAGGGTCATACCAGCTTTGCCTCTCACTGAGACTATCTGTCTTTGCTTTACTCTAATTAGCCATGGCTCTCAAGTTTTTTGTCATTTCCACCAAGTTGATTTAAATTCAAATTCAATGGACTGAAGTGCCTGAATTGTTATTTTGGCTTCCAGCTTGATCGTAATTTATCTTGGAAGACCCATAGCGATCTTATAGCAGCTAAAGCTGCTAGAGGTCTAAACATTTTTGTTGTCCCGTGAGTTACAAACTTTCTCCTAACAATGGGTTAAATTGCATGGTGAAGCAGAACACTCTCATGGGATGGATCCTCTATAGGAGGACAACTGCAACAGGGCTTAAGATCACGGACATGCCTCTATGGACAACAGCAACAGCTATGGATATGGACAACAGCCTCTGCAAAGAGCTGCCTCGATATTGTTGGGGTACCGACAAGACTGGGGACCATGCGATCAACTCTATTCCCACTTGAGGAGTGGCGTCCCTCAAAGAATTATAGCCTAGTAAACAACACAGCATTTGCACTGGATTCAGATGAATAGATATTTCTTCTGGGCTTGGTCTGTTTTGGTGGGCGTTATTGAGCTGAAACACCTCTTTCTAGCTGATTTATCTCTATTGGGTTACTCTCTGTAGTAGCATAATATTTATAGGCATGAAAATATAATGAGTCAGAGGTAACAGCCTTAAGATTATTGTAGAGGATTTCAACTCTTGATGATAGAAGAGCATTGCCTAGTGCTGAAAACCATGTTGTGACCAAGATGGGCCTAGGATGCACAAAGCTTCCATTCAACTGGAGGTCCAAGGGACTTCTTGCAAACTAAGATTAAAACATTGGAAGCTACAGTGATGAAAGTGGTCAAATATGGTTCTGAAGCATGGGCGCTCCAAAAAAAACGGAGGAAGACTTGTTAGATGTTTTCCAGAGCAAATTGCCTTCAGGTGGTTTTGGGTACCTGACTGTATTTTAAACAGTAGCCTCTTTGAAAAGTGTGGTTCAATCCCCCTTCTAGTGATATAATGATAGAAAGGTTGAGATGGGTAGGGCAGGTTCCATGAATGAAGGATGACAGATTGCCAAAGATTGTTCTTTTTGGCCAATCATCTAGGGCTAAACAGAAAACAGGTCATCCTTGGTTAAGGTGGGAGGATGTTGTAAGAAAAAATTTAAGGGAAATGGAAACTTTCCTGGGAGGGTGTAAAGAGGGAGGTGTTGAATAGATTGGGACGGTGAGGGAGCGTGTGTAGCTGTGTTGGCCTCGGGCAGCTCGGTGCTATGGTAAGTTGTTAGGAGTAGTAGTAGTGGATACTAGTTCCCAATGTTGATGGATAAATTATGATAAAAAAAAATGACCTTCTATTGATTGTTAAATAGAGATGGGGTTGGTTGAAGAATTGCAGTTGTATCCGTGTGAGCCAACAGGAAGTAGATTTCTTATTTACTGTCTTTTGAAACTAATATTATGCCATTGCTCACAGAAGCCTTGATTAATAGAAGAATAGGACAAACATTACAGAGGAAAGGGCAAAAAAAAGCCAAAACATACAAGAGAGTACCATAAAGAGACAAAATCACACTACAAAAAAGCCAAAAAACATTACCTTCAACTCTTTTCTCATCAGGAGTAATTGTTGCACACTTGATTCCAACATTGTACTTTTTAACTGCTGCAGCACAATCAATTGTAACCTGATCATCTGTGGCATCCCTATTCTCTATACCAAGGTCATAGACATGTAACTCAACATCTAAAAATGGCAATATAAGCTTGTCCTTTATGAGATCCCAAATGATACGCGTCATCTCATCCCCAAGGATGTCAACAACTGGACCAGCTAAAGATAAATGAATAATACCATTAAATAGTGACATGCAGATACCAGTACACCACCCAACCTCTACTAATCTAAACCTGGGGGTATTAAAAGTATTTATTCTGATCAAGGACGGCAAAAAAACAAAAAATTAACAAAAACAGAATCTGCAAGCAAGATAAATAAACTCAGAAGATCAGGTGTATATGTGTCAGCTTAATTTTTGATGGTTTGATATGATTGAGGGTAGTAGGGATAAAGAGTGGTAGGGAGATGGTATGACAGGGAGGAGGAATGGCAGGTAGGAAGAGAGCTGGGACGGCAGGAAGGAAGGGAGGTGATAAGGAAGGGTGGTAGGAGGTTGTGATATAGAAAAAATATTGTCAAAGAGTCTGGTTTGTTGTTTGCCTGTTTTTTTTATATTTTTCTTTTTTTGATTAATTATTATTATATTAGAGTGGATGAAACGTGTTAGTGTCTTATGCTACACGCTTTCAAAACTGTAGTTTCTTTGCAAGTGTTGCATTTGCAATTTGTAAACACAGCATTTGTAATTTGTAAAAAATATTTGCTTTTTTTTGTTTAAGAAACCTAAAACTACTGGGACAAGGGAGGGGAGTCCTAAAAAAATTAATTGTATGAAAAATACTCAAAAGTATGGAAAGAATAAACAAACTACTCTGCCATTTATAAAAAAAAACTAAATTTTTCATTGATATGAGGTGCCAAATAAGATGCATCATTTTTTTTTCTCTCAAGAGTATGGGAAATAAAACACAAATCCCCTATGATAAGAATATCCAGGATTTTTGATTCTTGTTTTCTTTAGGCTTATTATCAAAACTAAATCATGTTTTTAGTCATTGAAGATTTATTTACCACCATTTAGCTTCCTAATAAAATGATGAACTTTTGCTAATCAGCAAACAAAATTTATTTGCAAGCTAAAGTTCTACATGGTTTTTCCCTTTAAATTCCATAAAACAACTTTGTGTAAAGACTGTCTAACCTTGGATTGCCATGGATAAAACAATGACTTTACACTTTAACTAAATAAAAAAAACTTTAACTAAAGAATGATCAATCAGATAATGTCACCATGTCAAGATGCCCTAAACTTGCTCTCCCCAAGGGGGTGAGCAAGTTTAGGACATCTTGTGCAATGTCATTGATGAAACTCATAGGGTTGCTCATTAAAGTTCTATAGCAGTAAGTTTCAAAAAGTAAGCAGCAAGTTTCAGTAACAGTAAGTTCATCAATAGATTTGCATCTGTCAAAAAATTCTTTAACCAAGAATTTCCTGCTTAACCTTATGAGAAGAATAAATTAGATCAACAGTGAAATCATTGACATTGTCAAATAAAAAAAGTCAATCATTATGATGTTTAGAAATAACAAAATCAGCACTTGTCTCTGGATGAATCTACATTAATCATCAATATTTTGAGAAAATTAATTTAAAAAAACTTTCCGAAAAAAATAGTTTTTCAAAATAAAAGTAAAGGGAATTTTAAACTTAAGCTCAGCAAATACAAATACATTTTAAAATTACAACTAAAAACGACCTGATATTACTATTAAAGATTAAATAAAACCCAAAACGAACAGAAATTAAATAAACAATCATAGTAAAAACACACATCAAGTAATGATATAAATGAATAAATAGATCTTAAAGCGAGTAATGATTAGATTTAATATGAAAATCAAGCTTAAGATGAAAAAAAATATTTTCCTATTGAAGTATAAATGACACTTGAAACGAAGTGAAATTAAATTAACAATCAATGCAAATAAACATACATTAGATATTAATATAAATTAATAGATGTATCGTAAAATGAATAAAACTTAAATTGAATATGCAAACTAAGGTTGAAACAATCAAAAATCACCTCAAACAAGAATTGGGGAATTACCTCCTTCTCTGACTGTTAAAGTCTAAAACCTACTGCGTAATTGGCGCTTCACTGAAAACCAATTTTGTGACAAATATTTTCTTTTGTACTTATCTCTGAAAATAAACACTAAAATTATAGTAACAATTTGAACTGATGAGATTTCATTTCCTACTGCGTCAAAGTGAAAAAATGGGCTTGTGTAAAACCTCGGAGTTTTTATTATCTGATGTTTGAACAATTTCTAACAAATTGATACCTCAAAATTTTTATTGGATGGATTTGGGGAAAAAGGGCGTGGGGGAACTAGATTAAGCTTCGGTCTCTTTTGACTCTTTAAAAGTGAACTAGAACTTTCTATTTTCAATCAAATGAGCCCTCTCTGAAGTTTATACGAGTACCCCTTCTATAAAAACCATATAAATCCCCAGAGTATAACTTACAACGCCTGTCCCTGGGCCCTGGGAGGTTGTGTCGACCCTAGAGTTTCAATAACTGATGGTTGAACTATTTTTAACAAAATGGTCACCTGAAATATTTATCAGATGGGTTTTTCCATCCGATACGCCTAAAGGCGTGGAGGGCGGGAGGGGCTAGTTGCCCTCTGATCTTTTTCACTCTGAGAAAATGAACTACAATTTTAAATTTGTATTCAAATAAACCCTCTCTGAAGTCTATTCGAGTACATCTTCCAAAAGAACCATATCTGCCCCGAGAGAAATACTTACAATGCCGGCCCCGGCCCTGGGGGGGGGGGTTGTGTCGACACAGGAGTTTTTCCTATCTGACCTTTGAACTATTTTTAACAGAAATGGCCATACGCAAAGCAGTTTTTTATATAATCTTTGAACTATTTTTAACAAAATGGTAACCTCAAATTTTTTACCAGATGTATTTGGGGGAAATAGTCTTGGAGGGCCAGTTGCCCTCTGGTCACTTTTGACTCTAAAAAGGGCTGGATTTCAATACCCAATCAAATATCCTTCTCTGGAGTTTATACGAGCATCTCTTTCTTACGAACCATATATGCCCCAGGGCATAACTTACAACGCCTGCCCCTGGGCCCTGGGGGCTTGTGACAACACCTGAATTTTTGTTATCTGACTTTTGAGAAATTTTTAACCTAATACCTATCTAATAATTTTTATTGGATGCATTTGGGTACAAGGGGCGTGGGGGGCTAGTTGCCCTCCAATATCTTTTGACTCGAAAAAAATTAACTAGAACTTTCAATTTCCAATCAAATGAGCCATCTCTGAGTTTTTTACTAGCATCCCTTCAATAAGAACCATAAATTCCAAAAGGGCATAACTTACAACACCTGCCCTCTGGCCCTGGGGGGCTGTGTTGACCCCTGAGTTTTGGCTATATGGTCTTTGAACTATTTAAAAAAAAAAGATATTGCGCAGTTTTTATCGGATGGGCTTGAGTCAAGAAGGGCGTGGAGGGGGGGGGGGCTGGATGCCCTCCGATCGCTTTTGACTCTTAAAAGGTGAACTAAAACTTACAATTTCCAATCAAATGAAACCTCTTTAAAGTTAATACGAGAATCCCTTTCATAAGACCCATATATGCCCCCAGGACATAACTTATAACGCCTGCCCCCGGGCCCTGGTGGGTTGTGTCAACACCAGAATTTTTGTTATATAATCTTTGAACTATTTTTGACAAAATAGCTATCTTAAAATTTTTATGGGATGCCTTTGGGAAAATAAGGTTTAGGGGGGGGGGCTGGTTACCCTCCAATATCTTTTGACGCTTAAAAAGTGAACTAGAACTTTCAGTTTCCAATCTAATGAGCCCTCTCTGAAGTTTATACGACAATGTTGTCTATACAAAACGTTATATGCCCCCAGGGCATAATTTACAACCCTTACCCTAAGGGCTTTGGGGAGGAAGGGCAGGGTGGGGGGTTTCTCATCCTCAAAGACCTAAATTCCAGAACTGAAAACTACGTTGAATAAAATAGCTGTCTCAAAATTTTGATTGGATGTGTTTGGGGAAAACAGGGCGTGAGAGGGGGTCAGTTGCCCTCAAATCACTTTTGACTATTAAAAAGGGACTAGCCTTTTGAATTTCCAATCAAATGAGCCTTTTTTGAAGTTTCTACGACACCGCCTTCTATAAAAGCATATATGCCCCCAGGGTGTAACTCAAAACCCTTGCCTTGAGGGTTGTGGGGGAGTGTCCTCCTCAAAAACATATTTTCTATCTGAAAATCAACTACACTGAACAAAATGGCTATCTCAAAATTTTGATTGGATGTCTTTGGGGGAATGATGGGCGTGGGGGGGGCTAGTTGCCCTCCAATCACTTTTGACTCTAAAAAAGGGAAGTATCCCTTTGAAATTCCAATCGAATGAGCCTTTTTTGAAGTTTCTACGACAACGCCTTCTATAAAAACCTTATATGCCCCCAGGGCATAACTTAAAAACCCTTGCCCTAAGGGTTGTGGGGGATTTTCCTCCTCGAAAACATATTTTCTATCTGGAAATCAACTACGCTGAACAAAATGGCTATCTCAAAATTTTGATTGGATGTGTTTGGGGGAATGATGGGCAGCAGGGGGGGGGGTAGTTGCCCTCCAATCACTTTTGACTATTAAAAAGGGCACTAGCCCATTGAATTTCTAATCGAATGATCCTTTTTTTGAAGTTTCTATAACAACGCCTTCTATAAAAACCGTATATGCCCACAGGGTATGACCCTTGCCCTGAGGGTTGTGGGGGTTGTCCTCATCAAAAAACATATTTTCTATCTGGAAATCAACTATGCTGAACAAAATTGCTATCTCAAAATGTTGATTGGATGTATTTGGGGGAATGATGGGCGTGGGGGGGGGCTAGTTGCCATCCAATCACTTTCGACTATTAAAAGGGCACGAACCCTTTGAATTTCCAATCGGATGAGCCTTTTTTGAAGTTTCTACGACAACACCTTCTATAAAACCTTATATGCCCTCAGGGCATAACTTAAAACCCTTGCCCTGAGGGTTGTGGGGGATTGTCCTCTTCAAAAACATGTTTTCTATGTGGAAATCAACTATGCTGAACAAAATGGCTATCTCAAAATTTTGATTGGATGTGTTTGGGGAAATGATGGGCGTGGGGGGGGGGCTAGGCTCCAAACAATAAATTTAGAAAATTAAAAAGGGCACTATCCCTATGAATTTAAAATCGAATGAGCCTTTTTTGAAGTTTCTACAACAACGCCTTCTATAAAAACCTTATATACCCCCAGGGCATAACTTAAAACTCTTGCCCTGAGGGTTGTGGGGGAGTGTCCTCCAAAAAAATATATTTTCTATGTAGAAATCAACTATGCTGAACAAAATGGCTATCTAAAAGTTTTGATTGGATGTGTTTGGGGGAATGATGGACGTCGGGGGAGGGCTAATTGCCCTCCAATCATTTTCGACTACTAAAAAGGGCACTAGAACTCTCAATTTCCAATCAAATGAGTCCCCTTTGAAGTTTCTACGATGACACCTTCCATATGAAGCGCCTCGGGGAAAAAAATAAAATAATAATAAAACATTGGAGCCATATGGCCTTTACTATAGGCAATGCTACAGTGTTGCCTCTGAAATAATAATTAGCTGTATGACTACTGGGCATCTTACCCTAATACAAAATAACTTCCCAATGGATCATGAAGGCTCAGAACTCATTCATGAGTTTCATTTACCTAACTCAAAACATGAAAATAAGCATAAAAACTAGCAATCTAAAATTTCTTGAATAAATTTATAGTATCAAAAATGATTTAGAAACAGAAATGAAAATAAAAAAAAAGCACTTATGTGATTCATTGAAACTATACAATATATTCCAACTGTTGCTTGACTCCAAAAAGGTACCCATAGACTGGCAGCTGACCCATGTCACCCCAATACTCAAGAAAGGTGACTGCATCAAAGCCAAAAACTATAGACCCATCAGTCTGACCTCAGCAGTGGCGAAAACCCTTGAGCGGATTGTGAATGATGAGATTCTGACACATCTCTGTACCAATAATATACTTTCCCCAACCAGCACCGCTTTCAGCCAGGAAAATCGGTTGAGACCAATCTCCTTGAGACATACAGCACCATAACAGATCACTTGGAGAAAGGAATCCCTGTGGACCTGATTTTACTGGACCTAGCCAAGGGTTTTGACAAGGTACCACACAACCATCTCAGATTGAAACTTTCGGCAGCAGGTACCCACGCGGACGTGATCGTTTGGGTCATGCACTTTTTGACTGGTCAGACTCAGCAGGCTCGACTCTTCACAGCTAATGGCGACAAGGTTTTCTTCAAACCATGTGATGTTGTAAGCAGAGTCCCCCAAGGTACTGTTTTGGGTCCGATCTTACTCCTCATATACATCAACGATATGGTGAACGGAACAGAAAACTACATCACTCTCTATGCCGACAACTCCAAGCTTTTCGGGCCTGCAAATCAACAAATTCTACAGCGTGACCTTCGTAGAATCCAAACATGGGCACAAGATTGGCTACTCGAATTCAACACATCAAAGTGTAGTGTCCTTCACTTTGGAAGCAACAATCCCTGTCACCAGTACAACATGTCTAATCCCAATTCACTGACTGACTTAGTACTAAAGACAAGTCCCAAAGAAAGAGATCTAGGAGCGCTGATAGATGAACAATTGAAGTTCCACAGCCACTGGCAACAAGCAGTTTCAAAAGCAAATTCAAGCCTTGGTCTCCTCAAATGCACAATAACCAGCCGTTCCTGTACAGTTTTTCTAAGGCTCTACAAGGCTATAGTTAGGCCTGTTTTGGATTTTGGTACATGTCTCACCTCCTCTTCCTATAAGAATGATACCAGTCTAATCGAAGGAGTTCAGAGGCATGCCACAAAGTGCTTAGCTGGCCCACAAGATCTCCCATACAACAAGAGACTGGAACGCATGCAGCTGCCAACACTCGTCTTCAGACGCCACCATTGTGATATGATGCTGACCTACAAGTATAACGCACAACCAAATAACCCCCTTTTTACCAAACATTCAAGTCAGCACCATACAAGAGGACACTCACAAAAGCTGTCAAAACGTTCTGTCAATACACGAACGCGGCAACACTTCTTCTCCAAGCGTGTTGTCAACGATTGGAATAGCCTTCAAGCTGAAACGGCGACTGCACCCACGGCTGCGTCCTTCAAGTCTAGACTGGACAAAGAATGGAATGACAAGCCATGGAAATATGAGTTGGACTGTCCGTCCCACTCAATTACCGACTGATGCCAACTACATCATAATGAGTGTCTTGCTAGGAGGCTGATGCCGCTTCCGGGTTAATTTGTATCTCTCCTGCAGATCTCTCTTATGGCGTGTAACTGGGCCCTAACAAAGAGACGAAATTTTGCCATTATTGACCCGGAGCACAACAGATCCTGTATGGACCTTAATCGCTCCAAAGTGCGAATCAAGGTAATTAAGGTAAAACCATGAAAATGAATATAAAATTAGCAATCTAAAAATGTGTTGTTGTTTTTTTGTCCTAGCATTCCCCCTTCTGGAGAGCTGCTATTCTACAGCTTTAACATTTTTATGCTCATACTCTTTTATGGTTAAAGTTACATTTGTGATCATTCATATTGTGTCCCCTATGCATCCCTAGGGTACATACAAAACTAACATAAAAAAATGGTGTCATTTAGATTACATATTTTATGCTCCTATTCAACATGATAATTGTTACCCAGACCATGCATTCTACCCCGCCATGGACACATATATAGTCCTCATAATATAATTGTTTTTTTTCTTTTATTGATTGATCTGTTGTAGAATTAATCAAAATAACTTTTTGCACAAAATAAGCTTTTAAAAAAAAAAAAAGAACTCCATTAAACCAAAAATGAACAAAAATAGAGTCAAATAATCTACCAAGCAAAAAATTACCACAAACTAAAACTAACAAGTAAATGAAGCCCAAAAAAGACAGGAACTTAAACAAGTCAAACTCATAACAAGCAAAAATTAATATCAGTAGTGCTCCAAACCTTATGCTTTCTAAAAGCCAGAATATAATTTGTACTTTACTAAAAAAAATCCAAATGAATTTACTAAAAAAAAATGCGCATTGTCAGTTTAATATACATATGCTGATATTTATTCCTTAAGATCTTAATTAATTTTTAATTTCTTAAAGTTATAAGTGAAAACATTTAAAAGAATTTTTTCAGTAAAGTACAAATTATATTCCGGCTTTTAGAAAGCATAGGGTTTAGAACCTTACTCAGATAAATTTCTGCTTGTTTTGAGTTTAAGACTTTCTATAAAAAAAAAAACCTTATATGCCCCCAGGGCATAACTTACAGTCCTTGCCCTGAGGGGTTTGGGTGGTTTATCATGCTCAAAGACATAATTTCGAGAATTTCCAACTACATTGAACAAAATGCCTATCTCAAAATTTTGATTGGATGTGTTTGGGGAAATGGTGGGCATGAGATGGGGGTTAGTTGCTCTCCAATCACTTTTGACCATTAAAAATGGCACTAGCCCTTTCAATTTCTAATCAAATGAGCTTTTTTGAAGTTTCTACATTAATGCTTTCTATAAAAACCTTATATACTCCTGGGCCATAGCTAAAAACCCTTGCCCTGAGGGCTCTGAAGGGGGTTATCATCCTGAAAGACCTAATTTCCGGAACTTTTACCTACATCGAACAAAAAGGCTATCTCAAAATTTTTATTGCATGTGTTTGGGGAAATGATGGACGTGAGAGGGGGTTAGTTGCCTTCCGATTACTTTCGACTATTAAAAAGGGTACTAGCCCTTTCAAGAGTCTAATACTTTTTAGATGATAAGTGATAGATAAAAATATAAAAGACGAATTGAAATTGAAATGATCAATATATATATTCATAATTGCTATTTCCCTAGTAGGGATAGCTCTGTGCCATGGTTTGTTGATTAAAACACAAGGGGCTCTGCCCTTTGGGGTCCCTGACGCATGTACACTCACTTTGTTGTGCATTTTTTGGCCTATGGCTTGTTTTGACTGTTAATGTGCTTGCTGCAAACTCTCTCAGATTCCTGCATATTGCAACTCCCAATTGCTTGAAAGTGTTTATCAAACCTTTTTATACCCTGCTTTGAAACTTAGTGCTGTGCCTGCTTTTGACTTACTATTGTTTGCTTAATTTATTATTGACTGAGGGCCCCCTCTGCTTGTAGCCTAATTGCTGTATTTATTTGACAATTTATTTCCTTTTTGTGATGTAATGTTGTTGTTTAATTTGCTTTAGCCCTTTGGGGTTTTATTTGTAATGACTGACAGGATGATTAGTAGTCCTGTCACCTCTGACACCAATAACTCTAGTGTAAGGATTTTGGCTTTAGGTGTTGAAGATCCTAATTAAAGTAGGCCTAGGCTGTTGACATTGGGTTATAGAACAGTCATTGCCAAAAAACTTTCAACATCTCTGAAATCATGAGTGCAGGGGCTATTATGGTTCAATGTTAGAAAGACTTGGACCAGATGGCTCCATTATCATAATAGCTGTGAACCAGTCAGTAGCTGCTGCTATACTTTCTATTTCAGATATAGCTGTAAAAGGATGTACCATAAGGTAAAGTTTGTGCTTGGTCCTAGCTCTAACCCTGCTTTAATCAGAAACAGAAGAGGTAAAGTAACTATCCCATGTGAGGATGTCACCCGTCTGGATGATTTTGTCAAGAAGGCCCAAGTTGATGAAAGAATACAACAAGTGACATTGGCCTACAAAAATTCAATCCCATCAATTATCCCTTTGGTTTGCACCTTTAATCAGGATGTTCAGTTCCCTCTGAAAATCTCTGTTTGGGGTGCAAGGTACACAGTTAAGCAGTTTATCCCCCAGGCAATTCAGTGTTTCAATTGCCAAGGTTTTGGTAACATGGCCTCAAGTTGCCACAGAGGCAGAAGATGTCTACTTTGTAGTGGACAACACACCCTTGATGAATGCCCCCATTCTAAAACAGTAAAGCAAGATCAGGTACTCAAGTACCCTAACTGCAATGGTAACCATGCTGTAAGTGCCCAGTATTCATAGAGAAGAAAGCAATTGTAAGTTACTCTTTCACCAATAATGTCCCCATGAGGACTGCTGCTGAGGTCTTGAAGAAAGGACTTCCTAAACATACAGAACACATCCCCATAGTACACACAGACTCTTTCCCTCCACTGACTCCTAATCAACCTCCAGCTGAGGAACTCAGCATGAGGTACATGGCCATGTTTGAAGGTGTTGCAAAGCAGATCTCTGATCTAACTCAGGTTATTACATCTATTTGTGAACTGCTTTCTAAGTTAGCCCCAAGACTTTTTCAAAATGCAGTATGTAGCCTAAATCAGTCACTTGAAAACCTAAATAGAGAAGGTTCATTCCTTCCCACAATGTCAGCAGATACCAGCAGTCCTGACCTAAATAGCCTAAATAAGTCAATTGAAAACCTAATAAGTAGCCTAAAAAAGTCAGTTGAAAACCTAAATAGAGAAGTTTCATTCCTTCCCACAATGTCAGCAGATACCAGCAGCCCTGGCAAAGCAGAAAGGAAACGTTAAGGAAAGGTGTCTGTACCCAGCCCAGAAGGTGCTACAATATAACCTAGGGTCAGACCTAGGTTGGCGCCTTCTCAGACAACTGACTAGTTATCTCTCAATTGTTTTCTGTTGGGTTTGACATGGTTGACTAAGCACAAACTTAGGAAGTAATTTGGTTAAGACTACTGGTTTGGTTCATTCCCTAAATAAATTTTTATTTTTTTATTTTTCTTATTTTAATTTTTTTTTCTGCATACTTCCTTTTTTAGAGTTGCCTTATTTGTTTATAATTTGATCTAGGTGACAGGTTAAATGTATTATTTATTATATTTGACTTGTATAAAAATTGTATCTGCTGTTTGATATGGTATTTGCATCATTATGGTTCCTGTTTATATTTGATGGAAGGTGCTGATGGAGATTAACCCCTAAAATAAGCAAGACAAATGGTAGATGGCTACATATTATTTTAATCTTGTTGGCCATGATGCCCCTCCCATGTTATTTTATTTTAGAGTAATCCTTTTTCTATTTTATTTGTATTATCCTTATCTATCCTTTCATATTTTATCTGATTAATTTTCTATATATGGAGGTATGTAACATGTTATCATGTAAAAATGTATTATTTATTATAATTGTGTTGTATATGTATTTTAATTACTGTATGACAAAGCCTAGTTGCATTATTTTGATTCTTGTTTTTCAATGCAGGCAGTTGCTGCAGGTGAATTACTCCCAAACAATAGCAAGATAAGTGATGTATGATCAGGTTCAGTGACTATTGACCAAGTGACACCCAAGCAAGCTAGTGATTACAGAAGGCACTGAACAATTGAGTGATACAAACGCATATCGTCGAACGCGTCAAACCTCAAACAAACAAACAAACAGCCCTTTCAATTTCCAATCAAATGAGCCCTTTTTGAAGTTTTTACAACAATGCTTTCTATAAAAACCTTATATGCCTCCAGGGCATAACTTACAACCCTTGCCCCGAGGGCTGTGGGGGGAATGTCCTCCTCAAAAACAAAATTTCCAGATCTTTCAACTATCTTGAACACAATGTCTATCTCAAAATTTTGATTGGATGTGTTTGGGGAAATGGTGGGCATGAGAGAGGGGTTAGTTGTTCTCCAATCACTTTTGACTATTAAAAAGGCCACAAGCCCTTTCAATTTCCAATCAAATAATCCCTTTTTGAAGTTTCTACAACAATACTTTCTATAAAAAAAGCTTATATACCCCCAGGGCATAAATTATAGCCCTTGCCCTGAGGGCTGTGGGGGGAGTGTCCTCCTTAAAAACATAATTTCCATCTGGAAATCTACTAAGTTGAACAAAATGGCTATCTCAAAATTTTTATTGGATGTGTTTGGGGAAATGGTGGGCATGGAAGGGGTGTTAGTTGCCCTCAAATCCCTTTTGGCTATTAAAAAGGGCACAAGCCCTTCCAATTTCCCATCAAATGAGCCCTTTTCAAAGTTTCTATGACAACTCCTTTGATACAAAGTGCCCTGGTCTAAACCAAAAATAAAAAAAATAATAATAATACATTGTTCTTTACTTAGGCAGGACTATTGTGCTGCCTGTGATCTGTAACTCTAAGTAGACCCAAGATTTAGCTGTGAGATTGTGCTGAAATTTGGATACAATATACTATTTTAAATTAACTAAAAATTCATGATGACCCCAACACAGAAAGATTGAGCAGTAAAGTTACAGACAGTGACTCTCCAGAACAATAGTGATACATAAAATAAACATATTAGTTTGTTGTTCTTTCTGTAACCAGTTGTAAAACTGGTTACATTGTGTGTATCCACAATACTCAGACTAACTTAGCCTGAGAAACCATGCTAAATATAGGAAAAAATGACAGTTGTAAATGAGTTATAATTGTAAATAAGAATAGACAGAAATATGATAATTTGATTAATGTAAATATGGTGAGTATCTCAAACCAGGAATTTCACTGTTTTTTATGTTAGTTTTTTTTTATAGCCTAGGGCTATACAAAACCATTAGAAGGGGGGGCTAGGAATGAATTGCCAAAATCATAAATTAGCAACATAAAATGTCTTTCATTTTGTTATAGCATGACTCCTTTGGGAGAGCTACCATTTTTAACATTTACTGCTTTAGCTTGTAGTGCAAAATTTGAATATTAATAAGCTAGAAGGTGCCATGATAATCTGATTAATAAAAATATGCTGTATGTTATAAAGTAAGAATCTTTTATAAGGCATTGCTGTAAAGTTAGGCTTACTTCAACACAAACACTACCATTCTGAAAATGTGTATGCTTGGCATATAGAGAAGCTGATAAAAAGTAAAGAAAAGTGCCAACAGATGGCAATATATGAATGAAAAAGCTAGGCCTCACCTTACCAAAGAAAGAGTACGCAAATCAATTTTACATGAAAGCCTAGGAAAGAATGAAGGAAGGAGACTCCTGACAGATGTGGAAGAACAAAAGGAATGAGCTAGTTATTTTGAAAGTGTATTGATTTACCCTGCACCTTTAGTTCCAACTGATATACCAGATCAACCTGTCTTCAGTCTCAGCATCAGTGACAGCAAGCCATCAGCCAATGAGATATTCTCAGAAGAGAAAAAAACAAAAGAAAACTGGGAAGGCTTCTGATACAGACACATTTTAGCAGAAATGATCAAATCAAGCCTGAGACTAACCTTGGCCATTTGGCTATCTTTCTTCTCACTTTTATCACCAAAAACTAGAAAATTTTTCAAGCTCAAATTGACACTGATTTCTTTTTAAATCTGTGCTGATTTGGAAATCAGTTCCCAAAATCAGCCACATGTGCCCAGCCCTTTACTCTGTACATAATGCTGGAGAAATCTAATGAGTAGAGACAATGCTTATATACTCTTTGTGAACTTTGAATAATTGTTTGATTCAGTGAATTGTCAAACCTGGTGGAGAGTCTTACAGTTCTACTGCATTCCCAAGAAGCTAGTCTATCTAGTAGTTGTCATGTACAATGCTGTGTTCTAACACTGTGTTAAAATCCCAAATGGCAACATGCACTACTTCAAAGTGATGACTGGCATAAAGTGAAGAAGTGTCCTGTCACTTTTCACTTTGTCCTATTTGTAGACTATATCTTTAGACAGTTAAATTGACACACCATCAAAATTGCAGGAAAGATTTTCCAGGACATTGATTTTGCTGATGATGTTGGGCTCATAGAAGCCAATAAGCAAAGGCTCCAGAAATTCCTAAACAAACTCACAAAGAAAGCTGAACATTTCAGACTACATTTCAGCTCTCCAAAGAATAGAGCTTTGTCACTTAAGAGTCTATCCATGGGAATCTAACTAGGAGATAGATATTTAGCAGATGACATTTTTCAAGTATTTAGGCAGTACAGTAACCTCCAGTGGCAACTCTGAAAAGGAATTACACACAAGAATAGCCCTAGCCAGTACAGCATTTCAGAGAATTCTACCAGTCTGGAAATCCACAGTATACTCACAGAAGCTAAAACTCACACTGTTCCCAAATAATGTTTGTCTGTTCTCAGTTACTCTAAGGAATGCCTGAAGTAAACTGTAGAACAGGAGAAAAATTTTACTGCATTTGAAAATAATGGTATTTGCTGAATTCTAAGGACCAACTGGAAAGACCAAGTCAGCAACCTCCAGATCCATGACTCACAGATGCCAACCAGACATCACCTCTGTTGTGAGGCAAGAAAGATGGTGACACTTGGACATATCCTCTGTATACCAGATCATAGACTTCCTAAAATGCTCCTCTACTGGCAACAAGAAGGCACCATCACCAAGGAAGACCAAAAAACATACTCTGAAGAACATGTAAACAGGACAGGAAGAGTCCTCTAGATGAGTCATATCCCAGAGTGGGAGACTATCTATACAGCAGCCCACTTGAGGGAAGACTACTGCATTTAGACCCCCCCCCTTGCTGGGCAAGTTTAATGTTAAATCAATTTCAAGAAAAGAAACATATGGTAAACTTCACAGATTATATATAATTTGGGATATATATTTGCAAAGAGGGGAAGGGTAAAATAAAATGAAGCACTTCTAGGAATAATATAAGTAAGTATTCTAGGATTTCTTAAAGTTATTTCTATAACTTTATAGTGCTTTCTTTTGAGTAGGCCTAAGTCTACACTAACCCATAGCCTACCTATTATTTGACTTTTTTAGTTTGTTCGGCTATATAACCTAAGGCTATTGGCAAATTTGCAGTTTACAAAATAATTTAGCGAGGATTAAATATATCACTTGATGCCTTTTTTATGCTCTTTCATAATTCAATAATTGCTTCAGGGGGAAATTACATTTTGAAACCTTAAAGGGCTCAAACAGCCCATAGTAACCAGAAGTTTAAAACATATTAAAAAAAACTGGCTTTTGAAAAAGAATTGTCATTTGTAGATGGCTCAAGAATGGTAATTTTATTTTCCTTAACCTTAATAGTAAAATGTAATTTCAAAAACAAAACCTCAAAAATGATTCCAGTTTTGCTGTGATGTTGTCTTCAAGGAGTTGCATGCCCTTTTTAAAAATTCCTACAAATTTGTTTTCAAAATAACATTACACTATTAAGATTAATAAAAATAACCATTCCTTAATCAGCAACAAATGAAAATTCTTTCCAGTTTTTTTAGAAAAATGTTTTTAAATTTTTGGTTACTATGGACTGTTTTACCTTTTGGGGCCCTATTAAGGACTCAAAATGGAATTTGCAATAGAAACCTTTATTGAATTATAAAATAGCACAAGAAGAGACATCAAGTGATACATCAGTTTCATCCTAGCCAAATTATGTTGAAAACTTCAAATTTACCAAGTTAGCAATCTAAAATGTCTCTCTTTTCATTCTGGCATGTCTCCTTTGGGAGAGTCACTTCCTAAAAATTTGACCTCTCAAGATTAACAAAAACCCCTAATCTGAAATTTAGACAGTTTTCCCTGTCCAAATCTTTTATTTTTTCAATTTTTAGCCTGATGTTGTTGTGGTTTGGGGTTTGTCCAATAGGTCATATGCATTTGAATCACTTGATTTATCTTTACCTTTGGTAATCACTAGCTTGCTTGGGTATCACTTCAGTCAATATTCACTGAACTAGATTATGTATCACTTAACTTGCTATTGGTAGGGAATTATTCACCTGCAGCAATTGCCTGCATTGAAAAACAAGAATCAAAAGAATGCAACTATGCTTCATCATACAGCAAAAATTCATATACAACACAATTGTAATAAATAATACAGTTATAAAATATAACCTTTCATATACTTCCAGATATAAAAATTTAAGCAGATAAAATAAGGATTATAAAAACAAGTAAAATAGTAAATAGAATAACTCTAAAATAAAATAATATGAGAGGGGTTGTCAGGGCCTGAAAGATTTAAATAATATGAGACCATCTACCACTTATTTTTCTATTTGTAGGGGTTATTCACCAGCAACAAGTGCCAACATTTGTAAACATGAACCAAAATAATGCAATTTTGCTTTATCAAACAGCAATTATAATGTGTATACAACTCAGTAATATAAATAACTTGTAACCTGTCACCTATATCCAGACATAAAAATATGAACAAATAAAATACAAATAAGACAACTCTAAAATAAAACATGCAGGAAATGAAAAAAAAAATGACCAAATGAACCAAACCAATTGTCTTAACCAAATTACTTAATAAGCTTGTGCTTAGTCATCCATCCCAAATTCAAGAAGAATGATGGAGAGATACTAGTCATTTGTCTGAGAAGGGGCTAACCTAGGTCTCTGTAGCCTAGTTATAGCACCTTCTGGGATAGGTAGGCCCATAGATTCCTTTCCTTTACATTTCCTTTCTGCTTTGACAGGGCTGCTGATACCTGCTGACATAGTGGGAAGGCTTGAACCTTTGGAAAAATTATAGTTTAGCTACTTTTTGCTATCTTGGAAAGGGGTTAGGTTAGGGAAATGAAACTTTCAGGGATGGGTCTACAGACTAAGTACCCTATGCCCTGGGAGGGTATTTTGAAGTAACCTACCTATCTCCACTTCTTCACTCTCTAGAGGACAGTGAGCTTTGATGCCCTTTATAATCACTGTGTTATAAGATTGAAATTTTACAAAATAGACCTTTTGCTTAAATGAAGTAGCTAGCCTACAACATAACTGTTTTCAGCTTCACAACTTTGGCTGTTCTCAATTTATAAGGTTTATAAGATCTGTAGATACATTTCCTACATTTCGAAAACCCCTATCAATATGACTTAAAATTCTACTTATTATAGGCCGAACAGGTAGATTGTATTTTCAGAATTAAATCAGAGAAAAACAAAGTGATAACTAAAAATTAAGGTAAAAGTTTGTTTAGTCAAAATTTCAATAGGTAGGCTAAAGACCTGTCAAGTGGGGAAATTTCTAAGATTTATAAATCAGGAACCAGGATAGGGTTAACATAGAAACTTGGTAATACCTTTCCAGAGCAAGTTTTAGGCTGTGGATTCATTACTAAAAGTCCCATTTTCCTACCCTAACCAGTAAATTTTTACCAAATCATATTATTGAGTTTCAAATAAAGTGAATATGCCTATTCTATACCATTTGATGCCTTTTTATATGCTGAATACAACAATATAATAATCATTTCTATCGGAAATGAATTTTGGTCAATATATACCAAATCATATTATTGAGTTAGGACTAAAGTGAATACACCATTCGACGCCTTTTTTTATGCTGATTACAAATATAATAAGCATTTCTATTGGAAATGAATTTCAGCCCCCCCCCCCCCTATATATGCCAATTCAGGGTTAGGTTAGGTTAGGTATAGCCTATATAGGAGGGGGGGCTGAAATTCATTTCCAATAGAAATGCTTATTATATTTGTAATCAGCATAAAAAAGGCATCGAATGGTGTATTCACTTTATTTGAAACTCAATAATATGATTTGGTATATATTGACCTGAATCTTAGCCCCCCCCCCCCTATAGGCCTATATGTCAATTCAGGATATATATTTGCACATATGGGGGGGGGGGTTAGGTTGGGGGGGGGCTGAAATTCATTTCCAATAGAAATGATTATTATATTTGTAATCAGCATAAAAAATGCATTGAATGGTGTATTCATGTTATTCCTAACTCAATAATATGATTTGGTAAAAATTTACCCCCTAACCTTTTCAACTGAGTTACTCAGGCTACAGACTGAATTTGGAAAATGTTTTGGTGTTAACTGAAAAATCAGTTTGCAAATAGATGTTACAACCTGGGTTAGATTAGATATCTGCTTTTCAACACTTTCAAACATGGTCATGTACTTCATGTTGAGTTCATCAACCAAAGGTTGATTAGGAGTCAGTGGATGGAAAGTCTGTAGGCTATGTACCATGGGGATATCTTCTGTACAAGTTGGACCTCAGCAGCACTCCTCATTGGGAAATTATTGGTAAATGAGTAAATAACAATAGCTTTCTTTTCCATGAGTCCAAACCTTTTATTTTTTCCATTTTTGGTCTGATAATTGAAAAGCCTTTCTCTCTTATGCTTCTTCTATTAAATGAGAACTTTTTTTATTTAGAGTACGCTCCTGCTTTGAAAAAAACTGTAAATAGTGTAAATAATTTTTTTTTTCCTTCCATGTGAGAGCGAATTAACTGCTGAAACGACGGAAAATTAACTTCGTGTAAAATATTGCATCAATTTTTTTTTAACTAGCATGGATATGAGAATTAATGAATATTGAGGCATTAAAACCAGGAGCATAATTTGCTAGGGGATAGTGAGGGGGCAACCGCCCTGCCTTTTTAATACTTTTAGTACTGTCAATAATTCTTCCTCCCAAAATAAATCATCCTTCACTTTCAAAGTGTCGCAAACTTTTTCATTCTTTTTCTTTAACTTGCTCTTCATAAGAAAAACCTTAATAATCTTCAGTGACTTTTCTCTAGCCTCATAACCACCATATTTAAAAACGCATTTACCACACTATCAGCGCCTGGGGTCTTATTATTTTAATCTTTTTAGTACTGTCACTAATTATTCCTAGCAATCTCACATAACAAATCTTCCTTTAGATCCAAAGTATCATAAATGTTTGTTTTAATTAAAATCTCAAACTGTTCTGTCCCTCTCTCTTTAATTCCTTCTTTATAACTAACTGTAGCCCCGTTCTTATCTTGAACCGGGGCAAATCCAAATGGACTGTTTCCTCTCTGTTTCACAATATGCCAGTACACTAATTTACTTTATGCCGCCTGGCTGCATCTTCCAGTTCTTCAGTAATTTTGTCCATGGGATCCACTTCACGCCTTATTAATTCATATTTTATTGCTTTCTCTAATTTCCTTAATTCTATTTATTTCATATGATTCATCACTCAAATAAATTTAGTACTCACCCCTCCTCCTCTTTATTAAGCATTAAGCATTTTCACAAATTTTTCTTAGCTATGTTACTAACTTTCCTCTCTAAGACACTGCTAGTGACTTCATAAACTATTTTCCTAAGAAAAAAATTCTATCCATTTCCTATATTGTAAAACCTTCAACTCTCCAGCATAGAATTCCACTGTTTCTGAAAAGATCCTCTCAAGCTCTCATCTTGGAGTCCCCCAACTTCACAGCTTCCTGGAAGGTAGTTACCCTTCCTAGATTTCAGCTTTAAATTAATCCTTGACACTACTAGATTGTCAACTTTATTTTAACATCAATAACAGCCCTCCTATATACTCTAGTATCTTTAATCGATCCTATCAGTCTTTGGGTTACAAAACCATAATTAATAAGGTTAGCCGTATCACCATCATCTGTGTTAACTTATGAACAATTTTACTACTAAATACTGTATTGGTTGTAACTAGTTTGTTATACCTACAAAAGTTCGGAAGTCTGTAGCCATTACTGTTTACCTACATTAGCTATTACCTACACCAAATTCACCTAGGCTAAGATAACATCTATCCATATTTCTACTGGCCTGGGTATTAAAATCCCCAAATAAAAATTCCATAATACATTAAGTTCCAAAACGTTCCATAATATATTAGATCAGTTTTCATTCATCCAATGAAAACCAAAATTTCAGACGAGCAAAAAGTATTGCAAGACAAAACATTCTTGCTCGATCTCTTTAGTAAATCCTTTTTTCATTGATTTCGGTTTGGGTTTTCATTCAGTGTCTGTTTGTACCTTATCGAGTTAACTCCTAAAGGTTATATTCTTTTTTCTTTTTTATATAGCACTGAGGACGACTTGGCGGAGGTCCTTGTCGAAATATTTGCTTGTTCTTCGTCTTTATGTTTTGACACTGGCTGACAAAATCCTCGTTTTCTCACCCTTTTTTTATTTTATTTTTCATTTATTATTTCCTTTCCTCTCTTAGTTTCATGTGTGGGCGTGAGAGGAGGGTTAGTTGTCTTCCAATTACTTTCAACTATTAAAAAGCATACTAGCCCATTTGAATTTCGAATCGAATGAGCCCTTTTTCAAGTTTTTACGACAAAGCTTTCTATAAAAACGTTATATGCCCCCAAGCCATAAATTACAACCCTTGCCCTGAAGACTGTTGGGCGATTTTCCAGCTCAATTATACAATTTCCGAACCTTTCAACTGCCTAGAACAAAATGGCTATCTCAAAATTTTGATTGGATGTATTTGAGGAAATGGCGGGCGTGGAAAGGGCGTTAGTTACCTTCCAATCACTTTCGACTATTAAAAAGGGCACTAGCTCTTTCAATTTCTAATTGAATGAGCCCTTTTTAAAGTTTCTACAACAACACTTTCTATAAAAAACCTTATATGCCCCCAGGACATAAGTTATAACTCTTGCCCTGAGGGCTGTGGGTGGAAAGGGGGCTGTCACCCTCAGAGACCTAGTTTCCAGAACTTTCAACTACGTGAACAAAATGCCTATCTCAAAATTATGATTGGATGCATTTGGGTAAAACTTGGGCGTGAGAGGGGGGTTAGTTGCCCTCCAATCACCTTTGACTATTAAAAAGGGCACTAGCCTCTTGAATTTCCAATCGAATGAGGCTTTTTTGAAGTTTCTACGACAACGCTTTCTCTAAAAATCTTATATGCCCCCAGGACATAACTTATTAACCTTGCCCTGAGGGCTGTGGGGGAAATCAAATACGCTGAACCTGGAAATCAACTACGCTGAACAAAATTGCTATCACAAAATTTTGATTGGATGTGTTTGGGGAAATGGTGGGCGGGGAAGGGGTGTTAGTTACCTTCCAATCACTTTCGACTATTAAAAAGGGCACTTGCCATTCCAATTTCCTATTGAATGAACCCTTTTCGAAATTTCTGCGACAACTCCTTCGATACGAAGTGCCGTTGGATGGAAAAAAATAATACATTTTGCCAACATCGTTCTTTACTTAGGCAGCGCGATTTTGCTGCCTATTACACAGTTGTTCATTACATTTCTATCTGGGATCTTGTCTATTTTACAGAGCGAGGGTTGAGGAGGGGGTTACACCCCTTATATACTGAATGACTTCTGTTTGTAACATTGCTCCTTACTTTCAGTCTCAAAACTTGTTTTTTTATCTAATTAATCAAAAAACTTTTTGCACCAAATAAGTTTTTCAAAAAAAGTAAAGAACTCCTTTAGACCAAAAAGAAACAGAAATAAAATCAAATAATCTACCAAGCATATAACTACCACAAATCAGTATCAATAAATAAGTGAAACCCAAAAGAAACAGAAATTAAATAAGTCAAACTCAAAACGAACAGAAATTAATCTGAGTAGGGTTCTAAACCCTATGCTTTCTAAAAGCCAGAATACAATTTGTAGTTTACTGAAAGAAATTTAAATGAAGTTACTAAAAAAAATGTGTATTGTCAGTTTAATTTACATATGCCGATATTAATTCCTTAAAATCTTAATTAATTTTGCTTTCTTAAAGTTATAAGTGAAAACATTTAAAAGAATTTTTTGTCAGTAAAGTACAAATTATATTCTGGCTTTTAGAAAGCATGGGGTTTATAACCCTACCCAGATTAATTTCTGCTCGTTTTGAAAAAAATTGCATTTTTTGCCAGAAGAAAGATCACGGCTGCGTGTTTATTTGTTTTGTTTTTTTCCATGGGTGATCGTATCGATCAAGTGTTCATAAAATATTGTGAGAGAGCTCATTCGAACGGAAATCAAAAGTTCTAGTGCACTTTTTAAGTGACCAAAAAGTTTTCGGGCAACTAGGCCCCCTCCCACGCTAATTTTTTACCCAAAGTCACCCGATCAAAATTTTCAGACAGCCATTTTGTTCAGCACAGTAGAAAACCTAATAAATATGTCTTTGAGGATAACTTAATCTCCCACAGTCCCCGGGGGAAGGGCTGCAAGTTATGAGTTTTGTCCATTGTTTACACATAGTATTTGTTATTTGGAAGTATGCAGACGTTTCCACGAGGGATTTTTTCTGGTGGGGAGGGGGATCGGAGGAGGAGACTACGTTGGAGGAACTTTCCATGAAGGATATTGTTATGGGCGGACGGGGTATTTCTATGAGGGGGAAGTCGGATTTCCCAGCATTATTTAAAAACGATCAGAAATTAAATAAAAAAACAATTTTTTGTCAACTGAAGTTAAGGAGAAACATTAAAACTTAAAACGAACAAAAATTATTGCGTATATGAGGGGTTCTCCCCCTAGTTAATACCTCACTCTTTACGCTATGGTTTGTTTAGTACTTTCAAAAAAGCTATCTATTCTAATTAAACGGCCTTTGTGATTCAGGGGCCATTCTTAAAGAATTGGAACACAATTTGAACTGTAGCGTAACGAGCGAGGTATTGACTAGGGAAAGAACCTCCCTAGGGGAAGGTATTGACTAAAGAAGTTCGTTACGTAAGTTATTTCGTAAGTTAAGTCAGATATAAATTTCGAGAAAGCCATTTAGCCGAAAAAATAAAATTAATATGGATTCCATTTTAATTATTCATGCACGGTGAGCCAAAATAAAAGCTGCATTAATTCAAAAACGTTGAAAGGCGTTGAGGAGGGGACAGCCCCTTCCCTATATGGAATAATTTCTGTTTGTTTTAAGTTTTAATGTCGCTCCTTACTTTCAGTTAAAAAACTTGTTTTTTTTTAATTAGGGAAAAAGACTGAGGCTCTTCTGAAGTGATACAACCATCCCTTCCTTAGGAATCTTTAATATCCCCTGGGCATAACTTAAAACCCTTGCCCCTAATCTCTGGGGTTCGTTTCAACCCCAAAAGCCTTGTTATATGATATTTAGACTATTTTCAATAGAATGGCTATCTCAAAATTTCTATTAGACGCATTTCAGGACAATATGACGTGTGTGTTGGGGTGAGAGGGTAGCTGCCTTCTGATCACTTTGACTCTTAAAAAGAGCACTAGAGCGTCTGATTACCATTCCAATAAGCCCCCGTTGAAGTTTACATGACCACACTTTTTATAAAAACCCTATATGTCCCCAAGGCACAACTTACAACCGTTGCCCTGAGGGCCGGGGAGATTTGTTATCCTCAAAGACATAATTTCCGGACCTTTCTGATAAGCTTAAAAAATGCCTGTATCAAAAGTTTGATTGGAAGTATCTGTGGAAATGAAAGGCGTAGAGGGAGACATTTGCCCTCTTATCACTTTCGACTAGTAAAAAAGGCACTAGTCCTCTCTATTTCCAATCCAATGAGCCCTTTTTGAACCATCTATAACAAAACTTTCTATAAAAACCTTGTATGCCCAATGAGCATAACTTATGAACATTGTCCTTAGGGCTATGGGGGGAGGGTTATCATCCTCAAAGACATAATTTCCAGACCTTTCAAATAAGTTGAATAAAATGGTCAAAAATGTTTGGGGAAATTATGGGCATTGAGGGGGGGATTATCCCTCTGATTACATTCGACTATTAAAAAGGGTAATAGCCCTCCCAATTTCCAATCGAAAGAGACCTTTTTGAACTAACTTACATAACTTACAACCTTAGCCCTGAGGGCCATTGGGGGTTGTCATACTTAAAAACATAATTTTTGGACCCTTCAACTACGTTGGACAAAATTCCTATATCAAAATGAAGATAGGAAGTGTTTGGGGAAATGATGGGCTTAAGGGGGTGCATTCGTCCTCCGGTCACTTTTGACTATTAATAGGGGCATTAGCCCTCTCAATTTCCAATTGAATGAGTCCTTTTTGAAATTTCTACGACATCGCTGGCAAAGACCTAATTCCCAGAACTTTTAACCACGTTGAACAACATGTCTATCCCAAAATTTTTGTTCGATGTGTTTAAGGAAATGGTAGGCTTGAGAGGGGCATTAGTTGCCCTCCAATCACTTTCGACTATTACATAGGGCACTAGGGCTTTCAGTTTCCAATCGAATGAGCCCTTTTTGAAGTTTCTACGACAACGCTTTCTATAAAACCTTATATGCCCCCAGGGCATAACTTACAAACCTTGCGCTGAGGGCTGTTGGGGGGGGGGGGGTTGTCATCCTCAAAGTCATAATTTCCGGATTTTTCAACTACGTTGAACAAAATTGCTATCTCAAAATTTTTATTGGATGTTTTTGAGGAAATGGTGGGCGTGGGAGGGGTGTTAGTTTTCCTCCAATCACTTTTGACTATTAAAAAAGGCACTAGCCCTTCGAAGTTTTAAAAGTTTCTATTACAACGCTCTATAAAAATCTTATATGCCCCCAGGGCATAACTTACAACCCTTGCCCTGAGGGGTTTGGGGGGGGGGGGGGTTGATCATCCTCAAAGAAATATTATCCAGAACTTTCAACTATGTTAAAAAAATGGCCATCTTAAAATTTTGATTGGATGTGTTTGGGGAAATGGTGGGCGTGAGAGGGAGGTTAGTTGCCGTCCAATCAGTTTCGACTAGCCTAATAAAAAGAGCACTAGCCCTTTCAATTTCAAACTGAAAGAGCCTTCTTTGAAGTTACTACGACAACATTTTCTATAAAAAAAAACCTTATATGCCTCCAGGGCATAACTTACAACCTTAGCCCTGAGGGCTCTGGCGGGAGTGTCATCCTGAAAGACCTAATTTTCAGAGCTTTAACCTACGTTGAACAAAATGGCTATCTCAATGTTTTGATTGGATGTTCTTGGGGAAGTGGTTAGCTTGAGAGGGGGGCTAGTTGCCCTTCAATCACTTTCGACTATTAAAAATGGCACTAGCCCTTTAAATTTACAATCGAATGAGCCCTTTTTAAAGTTTCTACGACATCGCTTTCTATAAAAACCTTATGTGCCCCCAGGGCATAGCTTATGACCCATGCCCTGAGGGGTTTGGGGGGTTTGTCATCCTCAAAATGATAATTTTCAGAACTTTCAACTACGTTGAAGAAAATTGCTATCTCAAAATTTTAATTAAATGTGCTTGGGGAAATGTTGGGCGTGAGAGGGGAGTTAGTTGCTCTCCATTCACTTTTGATTATTAAAAAGGGCACTGGCCCTTTCAATTTCCGATCAAATGAGCCCTTTTTGAAGTTTCTACGACAACACTTTCTATAAAAAAAACTTATATGTCCCCAGGGTATAACTTACAACCCCTGCCCGAAGGGCTTTGAGGGGGTTGTCTTCCTAAAAGACCTAATTTCCAGAACTTTAACTACGTCGAAACAAATAAACATCTCAAAATTTTGATTGGATGTGTTTGGGGAAATGGTGGGCATGAGAGGGGGATTAGCTGTCCTCAAATTACTTTCAACTATTAAAAAGGGCACTAGCTCTTTCAATTTCAAATAGAGTGGGCCCTTTTTGAAGTTTCTACAACAACGGTTTCTATAAAAACCTCATATGCCCCCGGGGCATAACTTACAACCCTTGTCCTGAGGGCTGTGGGGGGTTGTCATCCTCAAAGACATAACTTCCAGAACTTTCAACTACGTTGAAAAAAGTGGCTATCTCAAAATTTTGATTGTATGTGTTGGGGAAAAGGTGGGCGTGAAAGTGGGGCTAGTTGCCCTCCAATCACTTTTCGACTATTAAAAGGGGCACTAGCCCTTTGAATTTTCAATCGAATGCGCCCTTTTTCAAGTTTCTATGACAAAGCTGTCAATAAAAACTTTATAATGCCCCAAGAGTATAATTTATAATCCTTGCCCTGGGGGCTCTGAGGGGGGCTATCATCCTAAAATATATAATTTCCAGAACTTTCAACTACGTTGAACAAAATGGCCTTCTCAAAATTTTGATAAGATGTGTTTGAATAAATAGTGGGCGTGGAAGGGGTGTTAGTTGCATTCCACTTACTTTCGACTATTAAAAAGGGCACTAGTCATTTCAATTTCCAACCAAATGGGCTCCTTATGAAGTTTCTACGACAACGCTTTCTATGAAAACCTTACATGCCCCAAGGGCATTACTTATAACCCTTGCCCTGAGGGCTGTGGGGTGGGGGGTTGTGATCCTCAAATACCAAATTTTAAGAACTTTCAACTACGTTGAACAAAAATGGCTATCTCAAAATTTTTATTGGATGTGTTTGGTGAAAAGGTGGGCGTGAGAGGGGGGTTTATTTGCCCTCCAATCACTTTCGACTATTAAAAAGGGAACCAGCCCTTTGAATTTCCAATCGAATGAGCCTTTTTTTGAAGTTTCTACGACAACGCTTTCTATAAAAATGTTAAATGCCCCCAGGACATAGCTTACAACCCTTGCCCTGAGGGCTGTAGGAGAGTGACCTCCTCAAAAACATAATTTCTATTTGGAAATCAGCTACGCTGAACAAAATGGCTATATAAAAATTTTAATTGGATGTGTTTGGGGAAACGATGGGCGTGAAAGGGATGTTAGTTGCTTTCCAATAACTTTCGACTATCAAAAAGGGCACTAGCTGTTCCAATTTCCAATCGAATGAGCCCTTTTCGAAGTTTCTACGACAACTCCTTCGATACGAAGTGCCCTGGTCTAGACCAAAAAAAAAAAAAAAAAATAATAATACATTGTGCCAACATCGTTCTTTACTTAGGCAGCATGATTGCGCTGCCTACGATAAGTGGCTAGGCATCGTGAAGTTTTTTGTTTTTTTTTTGTTTAATTATCATGTATTAGCGGCCTGGACGGAGAAGAGTCAATTTAGACGTGTATTCTCAAAATTCAAAACATTGGTAATAGTTAGTAGGGTCCTTGAAGGTTAGAAGCACAGGTGTAATTTCCACTATTTGACTGGGGTGTTGAAAATACCTACATCCGAGGAATATAGGATAATTTTCAGGGGAAAGAAAGGATTCTTGGGGACTTCCTCGGAAAATTTTTGAATTTACAGGCCTAAAGGTGTTTTTAAGCTGCGTGAACTTATTTTGGAAGTTATTTTATAATAGATACTGAACACCAAATAGTAACTATGTAAAAGTAACATGGGTTTGCCCAAAGTGGTAATAAAGAAAAGTTATTATTTAGAATAGAACCTACTTTGTTAATTTAAAAAATATTATAAATGCACAATAGACATTTACACATATCAAACAAACATGAAATTAAATTGATAGTCCTGTTTTTGCACCGGTCCAGTGGTGGAGGCTCGCCGACTGATTCTTGGCGCCTGGAACATAAAGCGTGTATATGTTTTTTAGGCTAATCTTACCTTGTCAAACTTCAAGCTAAACTACTGCTATATTAAATTTTGCCGTATTTATTAGTTTATTAAAAAGTTTATTTAAAATGTACTTCTTAACTTAGTCGAATCTATATTCTGACAAAAATTGAAAAAGCACTTGGCAACACATTAACCAGTTTTTTTTTATATCAATTATCATTTTTTAAGTTTCCCTATTGAATTATAATGTTTTCCAAATTATGGGAAGATTAGCTGCCCGCGTGACCCCCTCCAAACAACTTATATCACAAGAAGTGACTTACAATCTATTTAAGGAACCCATATATCGAGTAGTTTGTTCACCAGGTACCATGCTAAATAATGTAAAAAAAAAACTCGAAATTGACTTATTAGGCTTACCAAATAGCCAACCTTCAACCAGCTTCTTTTTTTCAAAGATTGCCCTAGGTCTAGCAAAGAGCTCCTTATTTAATATGTTATTAATGAGTACCCCCTAAAATTGGTGTCCCCAATGAATGTCCTTTTATTTAAACCTGACTTTGGTGACAAATTGGCTAATATTTAAGTTTACCTAATGAATAAAATAAATTTTCTAAATTATTGAGGGAATACCTGCCCACTTAGCCCCCTCAAAATGACACCTATGATGAAAAGTAGCTTGAAATAAAAACAAACAATCCATATCCCGAGTAGTCCATATACCGAGAAACCTAGTACTATGCTAGATACTATTTAATAAACTCAAAATTTATCATATTAGGCTTACCAAATAGCCTACCTTCACATAAGTTCTTTTTTCCGAGATAGCCCTAAGTTAATAGTCAGCTTCTCATGTAAAATTTTATAAATGAATACCCCCAAAACCTAGTGATTACCCAATGAATGAAGATCTTCTCCTTCTCACTTTAGCACAAATTTGGTTACAAGTTGGCTAACATCAGAAAATGTTTCTTGGGATAAGCTAACAGCTCATTTTGATTCAAGTAGTGTAACTTGTGCTGTAGATATCCGTATTCAATTTTAATTGTAGTTAGTGAGTAAGAAACATCAAGCAAAATATATTATAAAATATGTTGATGCACAGTACCCTAAGATTATCAAACGTATTAATAGCAAATAATTCTATCAAATTTTTATTCATCTACGAATTGTTATATTCTTCTTAATTTTAATGCAACTCTTGACAAAAATTAAAAATAACTAATTATTTTACAAACGCGGAAATAAATTACCTATGGGAGGGGCTTTTTTTTAAATTCTAGGATGTGTTTAAATTTTAAAGCCAAGAGTTAACCACTCATTATGATTTGAACAGGGAATGCACCTACGGCTGTTCAGTTCGAACTCCCGAAGAAGATACTGAAGTAAAAATTGGGCGAAAATTTTCAAAACGAAAATGTCTGGAAAAGTTAACTTGGTCTTCAGACTCTGTTGTAGATTTGATTCATTTGGTAAGATTTAGCTGGGTAAAATTCTACTTTTAGCTATCTTGGAATGGGGTTAGGTTAGGAAAGTGAAACTTTCAGGGATGGGTCTACAGGCTAAAGTATGTCCTGGGAAGGTATTTTGAAGAACCCACCTCTACTCTTTATCCCTCTAGAAGGTCCTGACCCTTGATGACCTTTAAAAATCTGTGTTTATAAAAGTGAAACCTTACAAAATAAATCTTCTTCTTAAATGCAGTACAACAAAATTGTTTCCAGCTTCACAACTTTGCTCAATCCCCATTTATAAGGTTTTAAAGATATGCAAATACATTTCATAAGTTTTGAAAAAAAAACTATTGATATGGCTTTAGATTCTACTCAAATAACAGGAATTGCATTTTCAGAACTAAAGCCAGAGAAAAAGAATCTGATAACTGAAAATTAAGGGCTAGGCACACATAGCTGATTTTGGGAATCAATTTCAGCAAGAGTGTATTCCAAATTGAGTGATTCTTAATTAATGATGATGAGAGGTGGGGCTTAGTGATGGTTTTTTGGCAATTAATCATCATTAATTACTTTCTAGGCAAGGAATGTACTAGGGCTTAAGAGCTTTAGGCATGTAATTAGCCTAGTTGGGTAAATTTTGGTCAATATATACCAAATCATATTATTGAGTTTCAAGTGAAGTTAATGCGCTATTCGATGCATTTTATTATGCTTATTATGACTATAGCCTAATAAGCATTTCTATTGGAACTTTTATTCAGCCCCCCCCCCCTATCGCGACTAACACTAACCTAACCCTGCAGGGACCGATATAGGGGGGGGCTGAAATTATTTCACGTTATAAATGCTTATCATAATTTTAATAAGCATAAAAAAAGGCATCAAATGGTGTATTCACTTTAGTCCTAACTCAATAATATGATTTGGTATATATTGACCTAAATTTTTTACCAAATCATATTATTGACTTACAAATAAAGTGAATATACCATTTGATGCCTTTTTTGTGCTGATTACATATATAATAATCATTTTTGTCAGAAATGAATTTTAGGCCCCCCCTATATATGTCAATTCAGGGTATATATTTGCACATTTGGGGGTGGGGCTAAGTTCGGGGGCAGGGGACTAAAATTCATTTCTGACAAAAATGATTATTACATTTGTAATCAGCATAAAAAAAGGCATCAAATGGTATATTCACTTTAGTTGTTACTCAATAATATGATTTGGTAAAAATTTACCATTAATTGTATTTAATGATCATTATAAATCAATTGTAATTAATGGTGATTAATCACCAAAAAACATCACTAAGCCCCATCTTTTAGCATCATTAATTATAATCACTCAACATGGAATATACCCTTGCTGAAATTGGTTCCCAAAATCAGCTACATATGCCTAGCCCTTTAAGGTAAAACATTGTTTTGTCAAAATTTCAATAGGTATAGACCTGTCATGTAGGCAAATCTCAGGACCCTCTAGAGGGAGAAGAAGTGGAGGTAGGTACTTCAAAAATACATTCCTGGGACATATTGTCAGTAGTATGATTTGGTAAATATTTACCCATACTTTAGTCTATAGACCCATTCCTGAAAGTTTCATTTTCCTAACCTAACACCTTTCCAAGATAGCAAAAAGTATCTAAAGTAGAATTTTACCATTTAGCTGTATTTATACTAGGCCTACATTAAACCTCAGTTAGATAAGGTGTTGTTCAATCTGCTGTAGATCCTCAACAAAATTGCTTTGCCAACTTCAGTTGATTGCTGAGTTCCAGTAGGTCTGTTCATTTACTCATCTATGTGCTAAGATCTTACATCTTTTGACAAAGAATGCTTAAAAGTGATGTGTGCCTAGCTCTTAAGGTCACAATTATAATTACCCATCTTTCATTGATATACAGGGGCAGGCTATATATTTCAGAATAACACCATGATAACAGTCTCAGAGTCCCCAAACCCACAAACTGATTCCCAGCTTAATGATGATTTTCAGACAGTTATTAGAAAGCAGAAATGCAAAAAGCCATCCTGAAATAACAGAAATCCCTACCTTTGTTTCAGCTATGGAATTGAAGAACAAACCAATCATCCTTTTCACCTCAACAGTAAAAGACCAAGTGTTATCCACCAAAAATATTTCTAACATTTGAATGAATCTATTTAAATCTTTAATATGTACTTTCAGTGTGAATTTTATAGAGATTGCTCTCTTACAGTTATGTTCCAAGACAGAAAGGATGCCTACAAAGCTCTAAACCAAAATAGAATTGGCAATATACCAGTTACTTCTAAATGATGGAGTAGTCCACCTATGAGAAAAAAACACACAGAAAATAGTGAGGTATTATGTCCTAATCAAACTATTAACTGAAGACCTGAAAGATGGTCTCTTGAATGATAAGGGAGAAATGCTGGAGGTCCTGGAAGTCCATAGGATGGGCAAGCCAGATGCTAATGGGCTACTGAACAGTAAGAATTTCCTTTTTATCTTACCAATGAGAACCCGGTTTGACTCATTGTTCCTTTTTGGTCAACCTAAAGCTTATTAATCTTACCAAGAAAAGCCTATTCAATGCTCAAAATGTTTTAAGCTTGGTCACTCATCTAAGTACTGCTCTTCCTCTGATACAATCTGCCCCACTTGCTGTTGTATATCCAATAGGCCAAAATTTTAAGGATAGCCAATCAAGAAAATGTCTTATCTCCTATAGCTGCTATGGAGCTTGCTAAGCTTTCCAAAGGACTTTCATCTCCAAGAATTAATGAGGCTAAGAAAGCAACCTAAATTCCTTTACCCTAACCTTAGCCAGGCACTCCCAAAAATAACCAAAATCAGGTTCAGTTACCTCCAATTGAGATATCCATCCCTCAGCAAGGTCGTGTGCTCCCTAACGTAATCAAAGCTAGGCCAGTTCCCCAAATTCCTAAATTTAATCAGAAAAAATCATGGACTGAAAGACTGGCAGCATCACTCAATATATCCTCTCAAGCAAACACTGCTCAAAAGGGAGATGGTCCTTATATGACAAAACTAATTAAATATATAACTTCAGTTGATCAAATCAAATCTTCCTAAAGCCCAAAAAGTTATTTTAACCAAAGATACTACTAAATACTACTTTTCTAATTTTATCTTTGAAGAGATAGGACAAGAGACCAATCAAAAGAAAATTAAAATGCCTGGCTACAGGTGTTACAGGAATGACAGATCTACCAATAGAAAGGGAGGAGGAGTTGCCATCTTTGTTCATGATTCATTCCCTCATTCCCCTCAATCTTTAAGTCTTTACTTACAGGATCCTCAGTGCCTTTAGGGAAACATGCCTGTTATGGCACTCTCTAAATGGCTGTCAGTTGGTTTGTCAAGTCTTGTTTCTCAGATACTTGGCTATTTGAAATTCTCCAATTTAAACTGTTGGTAATGGTCTCCTCAGAATATATGGCCAGCAGAGCCTTAGCACAACATCAACTTTGGAGGAGTGTACACAGATGGTAGTGTTAACAGTTTTAAGTCACTAAAGTCATATGTTTAAGAGTTGTGTGTGTACATGTGTTCTTTCCAGAATCAGTTTGTCCATTTTTGAATGCATTTAGGATGTCTGCTTTCACAACACTTTCTGGGTGACTGTTCCAGTCGTCTACAGCTCTTACACTCCAGAAATTGGCTCTTAATTTATTTAGGGCATTGATGAAATTGATATCATAAGTCTTGTACTTAACCTGGCTAATGGTAGTCATCTTGCCATTAAATCATTGTATAATCCATGTGGAAACAATGATATCCAAAAGGTTTTGGAATCTGAACTTTTAGGAAATAATTCTTTTATTTTTGGTGATTTGAATGTGCATAGCTCACTTTGGGAACAAATAGCCTATAGTAACAAAGCAGGAAGAGGCATTGAGAATATTTTGTCCAATATTCCAGATACCTTGATGTTCACTCCATTTAATTTCCAAACCCAGTATAATATTTCATCTGATACTTTCTCTACTATTGCCTTGCTACTGGGTCCATCTTTATATTATGATCAAGTTCAGATGGTAAAGGTTACCTCTCTGCAGGCTGATCATTCTGTAATTCTAACATTAATTCAAAATGTATGCTATTCACCTAAACCCCACCTAGCAACTTTTAATAACTCCAAAGGCAATTATCCCCAGTTTCGGGAAATTTTGATGGAAGCTGAATTTTGCTTTTTATCAACTAGTTCTGATATTAATGCTATTAAGTCCAATATGAAATCCATTCTGTTACAGTCAGCTAAATCTTCCATACCCATGTCAAAGTCAATTTCTTATAAGGGTTCCAAGAGTCCCAAGGATTGGTGAAATGAGGAGTACATGGTTGCAGTACAGGTAAAAAGGAAGGCTTGTAAATTGTTTCAAAAGAATCCATCTCCATCTACAGCAATTTCTTATAAGCAATCGTGTGCTAAAGTACAATTGATATGTAAAAAAGCTAAACAGTCTACATTGTCCAATTTTAGTGCAGGTATTGGCTTCAGAACCCTAATTTCAAATATTCATAACTTCATTAGCCAACTCAATACTGGAAAATAGGCTAATGATGACTGTAAATATATCATGCAGGATAGATCTCCAGTTTCCTCAGATAAGATGAAAGCAAAAATTTTTTCTGATATTTATAAAAATGATCATTCTGATTCTCATTACCCTTGGCCTTCATTTTGTTCCCTTCTTCATACGTCTTTACATAAAAGGTCCTTGATGGAACTATTTTCCCTAGATGAATTTAATGCAGCACTCAATTCTCTTAATATAAAGTCTTCCCCAGGACATGATGGTATTTATATTAAATGGATCTTTGAGTCCCAAGAGGTTTTCCATACTGCCCTCTTAAGTCTGTATAATCTTATTTGGTCAAGCCAAAAGTTCCCAGATGCTTGGAAGATTGTCCAGGTCTTTTCTGCTTTAAAACCTTCTTACCCATCTAGTGAACCCAAGTCTAACCTACATATACCTGTTTTACCAGCTTTCAATAAACTCCTTGAAAAGCTTATTCTATCTAGACTTGAAGGGTTTGTTGAAACTAATTATCTCTTTCCTAGTGAATAAACAGACTTTAGAAAAGGACACAGCTCTGTAGATAACATAACTCGCCTTGAAATTAATGTTTGTGATTGTGTTAAAACTAGATATGTCACAATGGCAGTTCCCTAAGACTGGTCAGATGCCTATGGAAATGTAGTCCATGATAAATTGACTGATCTTTTAATTAACCTCGATTTTCCATTTTCTTTCACAAGTTTCATGAAGTCCTTACTAAATGATAGAAGTTTTTATGTTCAAGTTAACGAGTATAGGGGAGAGAAGAACCCATTACTTGAGGCCTTCCTCAAGGAACGATTTTGAGTCTCCTTCTGTTCAATTCGTATGTTTCAGAATCCCAATTATCTCACTCATTGTTTGGCCTTAATGCAGATGATTTGATTATTTGGAAGTCCAGAAAAGATATTGTGCTTCTTCAACAGGATATAAGATTAGTTCAGAGATTCTCTTCAGCTTTTGGTTTTCCTAGCTCAATTAGTAAAACCAAAGCCAGTATATTTGCTAATTGCTCAAAAAATCCTCCCAATTCACTTCAAATTTTCTCTAGTGAAATTCCATGTTGCAACTCAGTGAAGCTACTTGGCCTATGGATAGATTCTAAAATGATATGGCATGCACATATTAAGTCTCTGAAATCCATGATTATTTGGAAACTTTGTGTTCTAAAGAGACTTGCTGAAAGTAAATGGAGATGCCACCCTAAAGTTGTTTTGGATTTTTATAAATTACATGTCAGATCTAATCTAGAATATGGTATCTAGTTTTTATCGATTCGTTCAAGTTCTGCATTTGAAACCCTAGAATCTTCACAAAATTTAGCCCTCCAAGTTTCTCGGTGTTTGAACAGGCACATTCATTTGTCTAAATTAAAACAACTATGTGGTTTGTTTTCCCTAAGGGAAATAGCATCCAGTCAAAGGAAGAAATATTTCTCGCGAATTAAAGCTTATGGAAGCAAGCATGTTGTATATAATCATACCTTTGCTTTGAAGCCAGCTGGCACCAATGGCCGTTCATCTTGGAATCAGTTTCAACTGGAAGTCCCAAATTGGAATCAGTATTCACCCTATGCGTACCCCTTTACTGACACTCCGCCTTGGGAAATGAGTTCACCTATTTGTCAAGGAGAACTTATTCCAATTGATAAAAATCAAATTCCCAATCATGAGATTCAGACTATTTTGGCTGAAGAGATGTTGAAATTTCACCCCTATCACAGGAAAATCTATTCAGATGGATCGGTTCAGGGTGAGAGAGTTGGAGCAGTAGTATGTATTCCATCACTGAACCCTAACCCTTTTTAACCCCTTCCTTTGGAATTCTCCATTTTGTCAGCTGAATTATGTGCCATTTGCTTGGCTCTAGATGTTCTCATAAATCATAGCATTGTAGAGGAGAATAATCTTTGCCTTTCTGACTCCAAATCGGCAATACTATTGCTCAAGAAAATTAATAGAGTTGCCAATGATAAGGACTTATTCAACTTTAGAAGACAGCTTCTGAATCTCCAGGCTGAAGGCGACCAGATTTATTTCAAACATGTTCCAAGCCATAAAGGTATCAAATATAATGATTCTACTGATTTACTGGCAGTGAAGGCTTCATTGTTAAACCCAAGTCCTCTGTCTGACCTCAATTCACATGATATTATTTGGCAAAAATGTTAATCACATTAAATTGACTTTATCTCCTTTTCATTCTAGATTACACACAGTGCTATATTACCGTCTGAAATCGAGTGCCCTTCTTCTCAATAGTTTGTTATTCAATTGGAAGCTACATCCCTCCCCTCTACACCGGGTCTACTTCTTAGCTAATGAAACTATCCAGCATGTCTTATTTGATTGTCAGCCACTGAGTGTGGAGACTATTTTTCTTAAACGCCTCTGCTATATGGCTAATATTTCAAATGCTTATGCTGCAATCCTGAATTCTAAGCTGCCTTGGCACGTGGATAGAAAGATTTTTAAGGCATCTATTTATATTTAAAAGAAGAGTCTAATTGATTAGAGTTTATTAATGCATATTGAAGTCATTAAAAAGAAGGAGGTTATTCATCATTTGTTTTGGAGAGTGCAGAAGAGAGCGGGAGTGAGTATGAAGAGCTATATTGGTACTGGCTGGCCTATAGGTGTTAAACTGCTGGGGAAGGGCGAATCAAGTACCTGCACTTCCCACAACCCATCCATTGAATTAAGAAGTTTAATTGGGATGATTGGTTTGTTTTAACTGATAATACTTTTTGGAGAGTCAAAGGGGTGAAAGGACTTATGTGTAGTTCATATACCCTGCTACAGGTTTTTGGAACTGGAACTGGAACTTAACTATGTCTTCAGAACTCTGCTGTAGATTTGATTCACTTGGTAAGATTTAGCTGTATTTATATTAGGCCTACCTTAAGCCTTGGTTATTGTTCAATCTGCTGTAGATTCTCAATTACATTGCTTAGTCAACTTCAGTTGATTGCTGAGTTCCAGTTTAGCATCCAGTCATTATTCACCCTATCTTTGCCAAATGCTGCTTTAGATGAATAGAGAGAAACTATGTCACCCTATTCCATAGTGGCATAGTTCTGACAGAGAAAGATTTGCCACTTTTGTCTTTGTGACAAGGGGGGTTTAAGTTTTTCTGTGGACTCTAGCCTAGTAGGAATTTGGAGGAAGAAGGGAGAAATAGATGCTTCACTACCCCAGAATATATCAGCTTTAAGGTCACAATTATAATTACCCATCTTTCCCTGATATACAAGAGCAGGCTATATATTTCACAATATTCACTTCACTTTAAAAGGGGGTGGGGACTAGGCTTACTTCTCAAGTTTACTGATTTTTTTTTCACAGGTTAAGCCTCTGGACTGGCTTCACAGAGTGATTAGTAGCCTATGGGTTATGTAAGGGATATCACGGAGTTCTGTATAGGTCATGCAACTGGTGCTTGGTACAGGTATGGGTGTGTGAAATGTTGGGCTATGAACATGAGTAAGGGGTTGCCAATGGGTTTCATCTGGCATTCTAGGGAGGGGGGTAGGTGTTGAATCTGATAGACTGTGGTGAGGTTGGTGTTTCTGCATTGGGGATATTTTCAGTTTCAGTGGTAACTGGCAACTGAGGTTGCTGACAGAATATCTTTATTTGATGCCTGTTCCTTCTGTAGGTTGCTCTGTTGTTTGTCTTGACTATGCAGGATCTTGGATTCACATCTGCTCTTTTGATGATGCCTGCCTGCCAGAGTTTGCTGTCGGTTTGGGCCTGTACTGGTTGTCCAATTTGTAGGGGTTTCAGTTGCTTTGACTGTTGATCTTACCACTCACTCTGGCATGGCTTTTGCTTCATTCGATTCTTCTTCAAACTGCTTATGGTGAATGGTCCTTGGTGCAAGCAATTCTTTGGTGCATGGGACTATTGATCTAAGGTTTCTGCTCATTAACAATGGGGATGGGGAGGCCAGACCTTCAACTGGGGTGCTCCTGTACTCTAGCAGCACCAGTTCAAATTCATTTCCAGCAATATTGGTTTTCCTCGGGATATCTTTGGCCATCTGCACAGCCTTTTCTGCCAATCTGTTTAATCAGGGGAAATGTGGTAAAGATGTGGTCTGATATATTTCCTAATCCAATATGAATTTTTTGAAGATAGAGGATGTGAATTGCGGGCTGTTGTTGGTAATGAGCACACTGGGAATTCCATATGTGCAAAGTGCTTTTTCAGATCAGGTATGATTTGGTGTGCAAACGCACTGCTTTCCACTCTATCAACTTAAAAAAAAATCAACTGTAATAGTCAATGGTAATGAGGAAGTATTCCCTGTTTTTGTAGAAGAAGTCACAACCGATTTTCTCCCAAGGTGAGTGAGGGATGTCATGTGGCATCAAGGGCTCTTTCTGGTTGGAATTTTGGAGTCTGGTGCATACATAGCAGTGTTTGATACGTTATTTGATATCTTTTGTCATTCCTGGCCAAAAAGTGACTGAGCGAGCTTGCTGTTTAGCTTTTTTTTTATACCCAGATGTGATGCATGTATGCAGTTGAGGATGTCTTTGCAGGAGGTTTTGGGTATGACCAGGTGATGTCCTTTTAGTATGATTTGATCTATGACCGTTAGGTCAAGACAGACATTAAAATCTTCTAGGTACACTGTTACTACCCTTTTTTGCCAAATTATGTCATATCAACAATGCTGCTATCAAACACATCCAAACCAACAGTCCAAAGCGTTGTCAACTTATACTCTCACTCACATCTTTTCACACCCTTGGGTAAGATACAAAAATAATTCGGAAGGGCATGCTTTTAGGATTATAGGTGCATTCTGACGGAAAGAGATAATTGATGTGAACTTAAAGGCTAAGCAAATAAACACAGAAAATAAATAGAATCAGATCTTTGATGCTTTTTTACAGTTTGTTTAAGAACAATTCTACTGATGGCACACACAATAACCCTTGTTAACAACTTCTAATTGCATTTGTAATAATTGTGTTGCATCTTGCTACAACATTTTGTGTTTTATGCTTTGTTTTTTATACTGGATGGTTTCCTCAGGGGAGTATGCAGAAACCAATCATGACAAAAAACGCAATGAGGTTTGGTTGAATCCGCAATGAGGTTTGGTTGAATCCGCAATGAGGTTTCTTTAGGGGAGTATGCTTAAACCAATCATGACCAAAAACCCAATGAGGTACCCAACTTAGGGTTTGGTTGAATCTAGATTTGCAGAAAGGATAGTTGATGCAACTGGGTATTCTTGGAGAATGAAGCTAGTAATTATTTTGTAGTCCCTTAAATTTGAAGTATCCATGACTACTTTTATATGATCTACTTTGACGTTTGTTCTGCACCCTTGTCAGGATGTGGGGAATTATGAATGACAGATTCATTTTAACTTTGGTATTTATGCTCAGGCTTCTTCTTCTTCTTCTAATTCGCAGCAGGCGGGCTATTCTGTTGATACTATTTAGCCCTTTTCTTTTTGCTTCACTCAGTGGGCTACAGAGCTACTGGCTTGGTTGTCTCTTATTTATTAGATATTCTCAGATATCTTTCAGTAGATCTTTCGACTCAAGGAGTTCAAATTTAAGATGATAGATATCGATTTCTGTGCTCTGTGTGCAGGTATAGTTGGCTAGGCTCTTAGCCGATAGTGAGATTTTGTGGTGTTTGAAGCATTTTAACAGTTTACAAAGCAGGGTATGTTGTGCAGACGTCAGTATATTACATTCAAATAGGCAATGGTCAATTGTTTCATTATTCATATTACAATGCCTGTGAAGAGGGGACGGGGGAATTGAACCACTTAAATTAGAAAACTTATATGAAAATGTAAGGAAATTTAGTCCATTTGTTCCAGAACGAATTCTATGATAAATTTTAGAAAGATACTTATTGGGAAAGGGGGAAAGGATAGGATTAATCTTATTAAAATTAATATCTGATAGCCTCCATCGGTAAATATCTCTAATTGGGATTGGTCTCCCACTTGGCTGGTCAATATTTATAGCAGTTCTTGCTGTTTCATTAAGCTGATGATTACCAATTATGCAAGAGGGACTAGGAATATACTGAAAATAAGTTCTTAAGCCACTTGAAGCAAAATTATCTATAATACTGAGACAATGATAATTGCCAATGTCCAACTTATATTGAGGAGCTGAGGCCAGCCACTCAAGGCTTGATAGAGAGTCAGAATATATGATAATATTATTTGAATTTGCAATCAAAGGTTGGTTTTCCTTCAGGTGTTCTAATGCCATGATTATGGCATTTAACTCAGCAGACATTATGGATAAATTATTATATGATCTCTCGCCCATTGCTATTTTCAGGTGATGAAGGAAAACACCACTTGCAACCTTCTCATTCATTTTTGACCCATCAACAAATATTTGGAAGTGATTTTTATAGGTAATTGTATTAAGTTCTGCAAATTTTTTCTGGACATAAGCAATGGGGGGGGGGGTTAAATCTTTATTCCACTTTAAGAAGTCAGTATTTATTATGGGACTTGACCAATTCCATGGGGGGGGGGGATCAGGGGAAAGTGGGTGCAATAGACTTTGCTGGTATGGAGAACTTCTTCTGAATATTGGCATACTCATCTGCAATGCCTCTGTACCTGGCTGGATTTCTTAACCAATTATGTAGTGTGTGTGAGCTATTTGATTCAATTTTTTTGTAAGATGTTTTGCCAAGAAAAACCTATGTCTCTCCCCTATTGTTGCTAATCCACTTTCCATAAGCAGGAACTTGGTGCTTGTGGGTTTCCTAAGACCAAATATGAGCCGTATTATATCATTTTGTGTTGTTTCAATTTTTTGTATCTGGGTCTTTGCACATGCACCATAGACGATGAGCCCATAGTCAATATGGGGTCTTATATGTGATTTATAAAACTGGAGTAAGGTTTTCTCCTTACAGCCCCAGGGTGTGGAAAGAAGTCTTTTTAGTATATTTGTTTTTCTATAGCATTTTTTTATTGTGTTTGAAATGTGGAGGTGGAAATTAAGTTTTTGGTCAAGCAAGAGACCTAGGTAATTAATATGATTATCTTCTGGAATAGTTGTTTTATTTAGAGTTAGTTTTGCATTAACATGGTTTCGCTTCCGGTGAAATTGGATTATTTTTGACTTGGTAGGTGCAATGGGTAAATCTGAATGTTGAGAGATTTTTTCGAAGTGGAAAAGTGACTTTTGCAGTTTTGACTGTGCTATCTCAAAAGTTTTGCCCAATGACCATAGCACCAGATCATCAGCATATTGTAGATTCTTGTGGGGTAGGTTCATGTCCCAGAGATATAGGGCAAATAGGAGGCAACTGAGGACTACTACCTGAGCTAGGCCTTTGGTTATTGTCTTTTGGGGTGAAGAGGCTGAACCAACACAAACGATGAAACTTTGCACTTCTATGAAGGATTTAATAAGAGATACTAGCTTAGGGGTACTCCAAGGTTTGCAAGTTTGTTTAAAAGGATTTGGTGGTTCACTTTGTCATATGCCCCTTCAAAATCTAGGAAAGCTGAAACTAGGACATTATTTTTTTTAGAAAGATTCATTGATTGCATTTGTTAGCAAAATGAAAGCATCTGTTGAGGAGTGTTGTTTCCTGAATCCAGTTTGAGTGTGAGGGATCATATTATTATTTTCAACAAACCAGAGGAGTCTGATCGATTATTTTCTCCATTATTTTCCCCATCACAGGAGTAATCATTATGGGCCTATAAGACTCAGGGTTATCTTTGGGTTTATTTTTCTTTAGGATTGGTAGGAGGGACGAACATTTCCATATATTGGGGAACATAGAAGATGCCCAAGCGTGATTATAACAATTTAGCAGTTCATGTTTGTATGAAGGGGTGAGATTCTTTAGCCATGTAGGGTGTATATTGTCATAGCTGCTGCTAGTTTTGGTCCTAAAATGATGTATTACATTATTCAATTACTGGATTGAAAATGGACTAGTTATACTCGGATCCTGGGCATAGTTGGTAACTTGGGTTCATAGGAATTGGGGACAGTTTGCTTTGATTATTTGATGTTAGCTTATTAACAAAAAGAGTTGCAAATAGGTTAGCTTTTTCATTATCATTGTCATAATGGGTATTATTATGTATAAGCTCACACAGTAGTGGGTTGGGGGAAGTCTTTTTCCCACAGCTGAGGCTTATGACTTTATGCATAGTTGGCTCATGTATTTCTCTGGAGATTATTTGAAAAATTACTCCAGTAATTATATTTAGTATCTGTCATATTCCTTTTCATATTAGATTCCGCTTGTAATTTTTTAAAATGTGTAGTAGGGGATGTTTTTTTTAGGAATTCTGTCATAGCTGTCTTTTTCATCCTCCATTTATTTAGGCACTCATTTGTCCACCATACTTTAGGAATGTGTTTAGGGAATGTTTTCCTAGGTGTTGTCCTGGGGATAGCATGATTAGCTGTATTTATTAGTATATATGTGAAGGCTTCAGCATGTGTGTCTACTGTTGTGTTTGAAATGCACGAGTTTTGGGTGAAATTTTTAATTTCATCATTTAGTTTATTTTGGAACATAGACCAATTTGCTTTAGTGTTGATATATTTGGAGGTATGAGATAGAGTTTCAGCAGGTTCATTTAGGGAGCAAACTATAGCAAAGTGGTCAGTTCATAGACTATCAATTTTATTTATGTAAATTTTATTCAAAATATTTAATGACACAATTTGTAGGTCAATTGTGGAGAATCTGCCACTTTTCGGGTTGAAATAAGTATTCAGGTTTGGTGGGGTAGCAACAACTAACTCATTATTATTTGAAGTCATATGCTCAATGAATTTACCAGCTTTATTTGCTGGTTTATTCCCCCACAAGAGACTGTCATTATTGAAATCTCAACAAATAATGATATTTTTTAACATATTAGAATTATTTATATAATTAAAGAAATCCATGGCATCTGTAGTTTGGCCATTAGGGTTATAAAAGTTTATTATGTAGGTTTTTACATTATTCAGCCAAAAACTGATACCAATTGCATCAACATCATTTGCAAAATCTGGAAAATTGATGCCACAGAATTTTATATTTTTTTTAACTAATAAAGCTACCCCACCTCCTTTTCTCTCTGAAGATCTATCCTTTCTCAGGATAGTATATCCCAGAGACTTAATTTGTTGATTTTGGGTTAAATGAGTTTCCCTGGAGGCAAGCAATATTAATGGAATTATTATTCAGAAAAGATATTAGTTCATTTAGCTTATTTTCTGTGAGTGATCTTACACTCCACTGGAGTATTGATATATGTTGTGTTGTTGATTTATTCTTCATATGACTGTGTATCAATGTTCAGCTTTGTTAAAAGTACAGCAAGATCTTTTTTTGCTTGAATGAGCATATCATCAGGGATGTAGATTTTTGCCAATTCTGCAATGATTTTTGTTTTCTGTAGTTGATGTTTGTTCATGGCCTGAACTGCATTACAGTTTAGAATGAATAAGCATTTATTTGTGGATTGCATTTTTGGTTTTGAATCCTATTTTTCGGCTGTGGGACTATTTCCTGCTAGTGTTTCTGGTATGTTTTTTCTTGGGAGGGAGGGCCAGGCTGACCTCCTCTTACCAGACAAAGAGATGGGGTGTCGTGGTGATACCGTCGTATAGGACTGTAAGCGTGGGGGCGTAGGGGATAGTGTTTTATATGGGATACTTGATGCATGGGGGACGCGTGACTTGGGGGTTTTGGTTGGTTTCATTACAGGCTTTATTGGGTATTGTTGGACATCATTTGCTTCCATTACTGCAAAGGGATATGGGGTGGCCTTCTCTGTTGCTATTTGGAGTGTTAGAGCTCTTTTTTTTAAATGCAGGACATAGTGATTTATTTGTAGATTCATGTGGGCCTTTGCAATTGATGTATGTAGGCTGAGTGTTGTTGCAAGTTGTCAACTCTTTAGGATGGAATGCTTTACAATTACTACACTGTAGGAGAAGTTCATTGCATTTGTTTATTGTGTGTCCCAGTTTGAGACACTTCTGACACTGGATAGGCTTAGGTTTGTATTCCTTGTGTGGTTTGATTTGCCCAAATAGGAATAATTTTTCTGGGATATTAATTTTTTCCTTCAGTGTAAATAAGAAGGATCTACTTGTTTTTAGGCCATTAGTTAGGTTTGCCTAGTTGGGTAACATCTTCAACTGGAATTGTGTTGCCAGCCCTATCTGAGAGCCCTTCTTTTAACTCCTGAACGGATATTTCTGGGGGAACATTATAAACTACTATTTTTGTTGGTGATTGCTTTGGGTTCCATTTAGTTGCATTAATTGGGGTATTCAGAAGGGATTTTAGGTTAATTATTGTGTCTGCTGATTTCTGATCTTGGACAGATATTAGCAGAGATCCATCACGGTTAATATTAAGAGAGAACATTGATTTTAGCAATTTGAAAATTGCAACTCTTATTTCAGTAATCTTTTTTATTTCAAAGGGGGTAGTAAGAGTAATTTTAAGGTAAATTCCTAAGTTATTGGAGGGAGGATCTTGGGCAGGGAGAGGGGAAATGCTTTTGGTTGGGGATATTTTTTTCTTTTTTTTAGAGCTTCTAGAAAGGACCTCTTGAAACCAATTATCATCACTTATGGTGACATTAGCCCCTACACTTATCATTGTCCTATTCTCAGAATTGGAGCTATCATTTGGACTTTGAGATAATGTGCTTGACCAGCCAAGATGGGTATCACATTCACTGGCATTTGAGGTGGGATCTGGGGGAACTTTTTTTTTTGAGGACTTCTAATCATTGCGTATTGGACAGAGCTTTAAACAAAAACAAAACTAAAACAAGAAGGGATAATAGAATCATATCAAACCGTCTGCACTATGCTATGGGGAGGAGAAACACCACAGTATAGCCCTGAGGATGAATTGAGCAGGATTGGTTCGGTACAACTGCTGACGTTTGTTCTGCACCCTTGTCAGAATGTGGGGAATTATGAATGACAGATTCATTTTAACTTTGGCATTTATGCTCAGGCTGGCAAGACCTCTCCTCTTTCTTCTTCTTCTTCTTTTGGCCTTTTGGTGGTTGTGTTATTAGTTCTGAAGATATTTTTGTTACTTTTCCTTTCTCTTCCCTTACTTATGTATTAAGTTGACACATTGAAGCTTGCTCTCAGTTGGCTAGAGTTCAAATTTTCTTATAACTATTCGTCAGACGCAACACTCTAGTATTGCACACAAAAACATATCTTTATCTCGTAAAGAACAAATCACCAGAAGAAATCTACAATTTAGCATGGAAAATATTTTATTTGAATTGTTTGACATGGAAATGTATGGCAAGAGATAGAAGGATAATAAAATGTTGGGGTGTATATAAAATTTGCTGGTCTTAAAATGAAATTTAAAGTCTTGGAACTCTGAAATTCTTATGAAAGATGGGCGATTTTTGTAGTACAAAGAGTTTTGTTAATAAGATCCGGAAAATGAAATCTGAATTTTTAGAAAATGAAATTTATTGAAATTTAATGAAATTCAATGAAATTTATATTAGAAAATGAAATTTAATGAAATTTATATAAGACTTACTTAAAGAAATCTGTATGGTAATATAAAGTCTTTGAACTCCTAAATTCTAAAGAAAAATGGGGCTTTTGTAATAACAATGGTTTTCATATTAAAATTCAGGTTGTTGTGACAAGTAAACATGACTTGATAAACTGCAGGGTACCTCATACTGTCTGGTTGTCCATGCGACATTAAACAGATTATACCCTAATTAGCACTTACAGCCCTGATTAAGGGTGTTTATTTTTGTCCCAGTGGGTAAACTATGACAGAAATGATTTAATTTCAAGCTAAAAGGTTCCTTCACATTGAAAACGTAAGACTTTACGTTACGTTTAGTCCTAAGGTTGTTACGTTTCGTGTTACGGGTCTTACGTTTATGTTCCTTTACATCGAAAGTCATCCCTTCACACTGCAACGTCAATTTTCAGCGCTACCCATGCAAAAAAGTGGTTTTCCTTGATGTGCAAGGAAGGGGGTTGTAATTTCCTTATTCTAGGTTTTTGAGCATACTGACTCCAACGGTATACTTTTCATTTCGATCTGATGCCATTTTAGAGGGGCTTCAGGTTTTTTTTTAATCACCATAGATTTCTTTTCGAAATTAACTTTTACTTTTAAGAACAACCAAAATAATAGTTATCATTCCTGAATCAGTGTATTTTTTTTCTAAATGTGTTTTTTGACTTTTGGTTACTATGGGCTGTAGTTTGCTCTTTAGTCATCCCTGTGGTTATCCCAGTCCAACATTAAACTTCTGGAAGTGAACACCGGCAAAGAGAAAGGACACTGCATGACAGTGTCCAAATTTCTCTAAATCTATTTAATTTTTTCTTTAGTTTCAGTTTCATGGAAGGCATGTCTTTTTACACTTTTTTTATAGCTTTATGTTAAAAAGCGTCTCTTTACCTTGTTTTTCACCATATTCCATAGAATTAAGACACCTAATTATAGCTATTAGATTTTTTTTCAAAGAAATCTAAAACCAGTTACTACATTTCAAAACAAGCAATAGAAATGTCAAAACTATTTTTTCATATCATGTTTTTATTCTGGTACTAGTGTTATTATTGTTAATTATTCATATTGCTGTAATATTTATTTTTTTAGACCTACTAGACATTTTTTCATATAATTTAATGCTTACCTTAAAGGGAGAAAAAAACTTTATTAAGTTCGTCTATAAAACTAAAAATACACTGAATGATTAAAGTATTTTTTTAACTGCCTTCATGATCTCCATCTGCAACTCTAATTTTGAGCCATCTGGTTCTTTATTCATATGAGATAACAGTGATTGTAGAAAGTACCACTCCAGATCATGCTGGTCATCGCTTTTTTTTGTCAATTGCTTGCTGTTCCTTCAGGTCTGTTTGATCTCTAGACCCTGTGTTTGTTCTATTAGAAGTTTGATTTTGGCTTGTTGTTGCATAAATTTGTTGCCTAGTAGAAGCTTGGGAACTTTGAATATCTGTTTGATTGTTAATGAGAATTTCTTCACTAAGGGTAATAAAATCAGCATCATTCACTTCAGCATAGTTATATTGTTGGCACCCCCTGCACATTCTGAATAAATGTCCACTAATATATTCTCATCTTGAACAGTGTTCCCTTTTGTCTTATGGTTCCTTTCAATTATATGTTCAGAAAGTAAGTTCATTCTTTGTACAGACTTTTGGTCTTCTGGCTTTAAGCTTATACTAGCACCAGATTCACTTGTAGATATCCCTTTTTTCTTTAGGTGGACATAGTGGTCTCTCAGGTTCTCAAGCTCCCCCATCTTTTCATAAGCTCTTTAACTAGAAAAAACCACAATGATTACTAAATTTTTCAATTTTTAAACTTTAAACATACTCATTTTATAGCCCAATTTTTATTGCAGCTTATTCATAAAATATATTGTGGAGATTTAGTTAATTTTTCTCCTCAATAACAAGAACTCCGTAGCTAATTAATTATATAGAGCAACAAAAAAAAAAGAATTTTTGGACCACAAAAAGTCAAGGATCACTTAGAAAAGAAGTAAAATTTACTGTGCCTTAAATCAAATCTATTGAAACAAGTAGTTTGCCTACACCCAATTATAAAACATTTGTTAGGGTACTAACTGAATTGATATGATTTCTTTACTACTATAATACTTCAATGCATAAATACTCAATAGTCTCTACTGTATTTCCATTTTCTTATCAAAGTTAAATGTCACTTAAAACATGTTGGTGATGGGCCAAAAAACCATGCATATTGAGTGTCCTGATTTGAAGCTTTAAAATACAATACAATTTGATTTGTTTGTATCAAATTTTAAGGTTGCTTTGGGTCCAACTAAAGTTAATCAAAATCAACTTTTACTTGAAGGCAATATCCACACACAGGTGTTTGGGGAAATGAGGACATTTTATTTACTATTCTCTTTTTTTTCTTTTTTTCAAAGTTCATGTTTTTCTATGACATTTTCCTTCCTTTCTGACAAAGTTCTTAAAGATCACACATTACATAGATCTAATGACCAAAAATTATTCCTAACTATGTCATTAAAGTCTTTTTACTACATGGTTTTATCCTTCATTTAAATTCTTAGTAATGTTTGGTAGTTGATATATCTTTCTCTGTCAATAAATCCATACAAATATATTTCAACACCACAGGAAATATTGCTGTAGCCTACTGTGAATGAGCTGTCTGTTGTGAATTCCATAAATATAATTTTCACATGTTGGAAATTTAAATAAAATGTTGGTGTAAAAAAATAATTTAAAATATATAGCCTATTGCCTATGTTATAAACAAAACTTTGCAGATCATTGATGCTTGTAATATTTTTGTACTTATTTCCAATCAAAACTTAGGTAATATTGTACAATTTTATGAGTTTGAGAAAAAACAAATAGCCTTAAATAGCCCATAGTGAACCCAATCATGGGGAATGACAGTACATTGCAAGGTAGCTTTACAGATCAGCAGCTTTGTAGGAGAAAATGGCTTAATAAACTTAAAAGAATACCATTAGATTCCTTATTTTATGCTCTTTTCCTGTATCACATGTGTTTCTGACAGTGCACCTTATCTTCCCAAATGGTCCTGGATATATCCCTAAGATAGCCTATATAAAACTTCTACATTGCCAAAAAAATTAACTTAAAGTCTTTATTTTTTCTGAATGATCCCAAATCTTTTTCATTATAGAGGATGTTGACAAACTAGATCAAACTATCCATTTAAATGTACCAAAGTAGGTTAGATCCTAATCTAAATTTATTCTTGCTTCAACCTCATAAAGAACATTTTAAATCCTGAGTTAAGTTAAAAAACTAATGTCCTAAATATCATTTTAAATGATTTTAAAACCACCAAAGGTTTTATTTTAACCTCAAACTCAAAAAGAATTGAAAAAACTAGCAATATTTATCGAAGTATAGCCTATCCTAGGCCCACAAATCAAGACAGTCTATACTTACTACTTTCTTTCCTGCTGATGAAAAACTTGGCTCAGACTTTCCAAAGAAATTTGTTTAAATTGCTGGGCGCTGTCAGCTAAAATAAAGAGTTTGAACAAATAGTACGTCCAGTGGTGTTTACTGATGTCATTATGTGTTGCTATGGCTTCCAGCAGATACACTTGGGGGAAGGCAGGTGGCCAGTAATTTATTGCTGAGTAGGGTCTTTTTTTCAGACGGTAGATTAGTTAAAGCGGTAAAAAAGGAAGGAAAATTCCTTTCTTTGGAGCCAATGGCTCTGTATGTAAATTAAATTAAAAAAATAAGCTTTTTAAACTGAAAGTAAGGAGTGACTGTAAAACTTAAAACGAACAGAAATTATTCCGTATATGAAAGTGGCTGTCCCCTCCTCAACGCCTCGCTCTTTGCAGTAAAGTATTTGTTTTATTGTTTTAAAGAATAGAGTTTGTGAGAAAGGGTCGAACTTTAGCGTAAAGAGCGAGGCATTGAGGTGGGGACAGCCCCTTTCATATACGGAATAATTTCTGTTCGTTATAAGTTTTGATGTTGCTCCTTGCTTTCAGTTAAAAAAACTTGTTTTTTTATTTAATTTCTGAACGTTTTTGAATTAATGCAGGTTTTGATTTTGGCTCACTGTACATAAATAATTAAAACAAAATTTGTATATTAATTTTGCTTTTTTTTGGCTAAATGTCTTTCTCGAAAGTTGTTTAATTTTATTTACAAACGTTTTTATTACGAACGTTTTTTATTGTAATAAATATACATAACTTACGAATTAACTTACGTAACAAACTTCTATATTCGTATTGTTTATTACGTATATTAGGGGGTTCGCCCCCTAATCAATACCTCGCCCGAATTTTTTGCGAATTCTTTAAGAATAACCCCTTAATCACAAAGACCGTTAATTAGAATAAATAGCTCTTATGAAAGCACTAAAAAAACTTTAGCGTAAAGAGTGAGGTATTGACTAGGGGGCGAACCCAATCACATACGTAATAGTTTCTGTTCGTTTTAAGTTTTGATGTTGAAAAGTTTTCAGTTGAGAAGTTTTTCAGTTGAAAACTGTTTTTTTTATTTAGTTTCTGATCATTTTTTTAAATAACGCTGGGAAATCCGGCGCCCCCTTCATACGATGTCCCTTCCCCCATGAAAACTTCCTCCATGGAAAGATCCTCCCACGTAACCTCCGACACCCCCTTCCCAATAGCAGAAAAAATCCTCCCTGAAAACGTCTGTATCCCCTTCCCAATAACCAATACTATATGTAGGCCTGAACATTGGGCAAAGTTCATAACTTGCAGCCCTTCCGCCGCGGACTGTGGGAGATTAATCATCCTTAAAGACATAGTTATTATGTTTTTGGACCATGCTGAACAAAATCGCTATCTCAAAATTTTGGTCGGGTGACTTTGGGGAAAAAATGAACGTGGGAGGGGTTCTAGTTGCCCTCCATTTTTTTGATCACTTAAAGAGGGCACTATAAATTTTAATTTCCGTTCGAATGAGCCCTCCCGCGATTTTCTAGGACCACTGGGTCGATACGATCGCCCCTGAAAAAAACACCAAATAAACATGCATCCTTTATCATTCTTCTTGCAAAAAATACAAAATTCCACATTTTGGCAGATAGGAGCTTTAAACCTCTACAGTAGGGTTTTCTGATACGCTGAATCTGATGGTGTGATTTTCATCAAGGTTCTATCACTTTTAGGGGTTGTTTCCCCCTTTTTTCAAAAATGAGGCAAATTTATTCAGGTTTGTACATTTTGATGGGTTAGACTAAATTTGATGAAACTTATATATTTGAAATCAGCATAAAATTCTTTTGATTCCATTTTTTAGAGTTTCATTTACTATTGAGCCGGGTCGCTCCTTACTTACAGTTCGTTACCACAAACTGTTTGAAATATTGAGAAAAATAAAATAATATAAATACAAATTTTATTTTACCTGCTTACAGGTAAAAAACCTGTTTATTTATTTTACACTGAAGGCTCAATGAGAGTTAGGGTACTTGGACATTAAAATGGACTATTTAAGGCATGTGTCTCTCTCCCCCCCCCTCCTGCCTATAAAATGACCTACCGTAAAATGAACAAAAAATATTTTAAACATTTGTTATAGCAGTGAAAAAATTACAGTAAAAGTAATAATGAACTGCTGAGATTCCCATATTTTTTTATATAACAGTTTATTTTTATTAGTTTGTCCAATCATTTTGATTATTGCTGCGATTTATTGTTTATTTTTTCGTTGATGTTTCGGAAAATTGTTGTAAGTAGCAAAGTGACACAAGTGCCGGTGGGAAAACTGTCTCTCTTACTAGAAGTGTATTACCTTAATTTAGAGACATTAATTTTCATTCTTTTAAGTCAAAAGACCATTATTCACTGCCGAAGCACTTGGTATAACCCGTTTTCAAGAGCAATGTGAAAGAACTTCTATTCAATATAGTGGTGGCACAATGATTGACAAATTCAAAAGTCGGATTAGAGACACAGTGGCATCTGAACAACAAACTATCTATGTTGATGACTTCAAGAATTTTCTACATCTGGCTTCAAGTTCTCAAGAAGACGTTGATACTGTGGTCAATCTCTGTAAAAAGCAAGTATAAATTTTTTTCAGAGCTAGGCTAGTTGCTCTGAAAAGTAAATTTTTTTTCAGAGCAACGCTATAACATTGCTTGTAGTTATGAGTCTGGTGCCTTGTATGTATTTTTTTTCACCGACCCTGTTAATTTGGAAAGAATGATTATAGAAACATAGACGGGCCCATTTGATTGGAAATTTGGAAGCTCTAGTACCATTCCTAAAAAAGGAAAGTAATTGGAAGAAAACTATACCCTTCATGTGCCCTTTTTTGCTTCCCAGCCCCCTGTAACCTCCGTGATAATGCATAAAATTTTTTAGATTTTTGAGGCAGTTGAGCTGTTGAGTATTACCCATCAAAAGCTACAAGTCTGACAAAAATTTGCCTGATTTTTGAAAAAGGAGGGAGAAACCCGAAAAAAGTCAAGGAATTCTGATGAAAATCGCACCATCAGATTCAGCACATCAGAGAAATCTACTGTAGAGATTTCAAGTTCCATCTGCAAAAATATGGAATTTTGTACTTTTGTACCAGAAGAAAGATCATAGATGTATGTTTGTTTGTTTTTTCCCAGGGGTGATCATATCGAATCAATGGTCCTAGAAAATCGGGAGAGGGCTCATTTGTGCGGAAATTAAAATTTCTAGTGCCCTTTTAAGTGACCAAAAAGATTAGAGGGTAACTAGCTCTCCCATTTTTCCCAGAATGGGAAAATGCCCGAGCCCATTTTTTTCCAATAAATGTCCATTCAAAATTTTGAGCTAACCATTTTGTTCAGCATTGTTGAAAGATCCAATAACTATGCCTTTGGGAATAACATGATCCCCCTCAGCCCCTGGGGAAAGGGCTGTAAGTTATGGAAGTTGCCCATTGTTTATGTATAGTATTTGTTAGTATACAGACACTTTTTAAGGAGAAGAAATTTCGGCTGGAGGTAATTTTCACAGGGAGATAAGCTTCTGTGGCGAACCTTCCAAGGGAAATAGTATGCTTGGCGAACTTTCCAGAATCTTAAACGAAGTTCTTCTTATTTGTTTTACTTTTCTTTGCTGACTCAATTTTATATGTGAAGATGTTCTGAGGAATTGTCAGGGAAATTTTTAGCTGGGTTTGAGGTGTCTGGAGGATTTTTTCATGGGAGGAGAATTTTAGTATGAGAAACTCTCCATAGGGGAATTTTCCACGGGAGCTATTTTATAGGGGGAGGGGTCATAGAAAAGTTTCCATGGAGAGGGGGTTTCCTGTATGATTTGAAAAACGATCAGAAATGGGAGTCTTTTTCAAATGTAAGTATACTAAGGATTATTTTTCAGGCGGAATTGTTCGCAAAAAATTTTTTCGGGGGAAGTTTTTAGTAAAAATGGAATTGTGTGGGGGAATTTTCGTGGGGAGGGAGGAATTTTACGCGGGGGGAAATTTCTATGGGATTGGGGAGGGGACAATCCCCCCTCAGACACAGATAATTTCTCTTGGTATTAAGTTTTAATCTTGCACTTACTTTCAGCTGAAAAAAACTGTTTTTCTTTATTTAATGAAAGTTAAGAGCAACATTGAAACTTAAAACAACCAAAAATTATTCTGTTTATCATGTATGAATTAAAAAAAATGTAATTAATAAATGATTCCAAACGTCTTATTTACTTATTGCCTTTTTTATCATTTCTGTTGAAAATTGTATTTTTTTTTAAGGAAATAGACCCCAATAAGCTTTTCCATCCTCAAGGCTGGAAAAAAAACTTAAAAAAACACTAAATACTTAAGAAAAAACACTTTTATCCCATTATATTGTCCTCGTTTGAGCAATCGTTCTTACAGCATTGGAGACAAAACTCGAGCTTTGGCGTAAAAATTAGGTGGGTTAAAAGGGGAGGTGGTGGCCACCCTTCTGTATATCTATGAAAATAGGCTCGAATCAAACTTAAGTGTACAAAGAGGGGGGGGGGGGCTGAGAAGGTGTCAGATATATGGAAAAAATTTGGGGCAGTCAAGTCTTCATTAAACTTGGTTAGCAAGTTTAGAATTTTAGAATTAACCAACTTCTTCTGCTCAGAAGTTGGTTAAACTTGGTTTATTCCCTAGTTATGTTTTTGAAGCTCAATATCCATTCTAACATTTTTAGGGAAGGGAAAGGGAAATGATCCCTAAATTGTTTTCATCAAGACATCTAGCAATTTCCTAGCTTTGCCTTGTAGGGTCCTTGCCGATTTTACCTTTTTTTTTACCTTTTTCCATCCTCAAGGCTGGAAAAAAAAAACTTAAAAAACACTAAACACTTAAGAAAAAACACTTTTATCCCATTATATTGTCCTCGTTTGAGCATCAAAAAGGCCAAGGTAAAATTATTTACCTTGGTTTACCAATAGGCCATCAAAACCATGACTTAAAGATTCGGGTTTGGGAAGTGGTAGCCCTCCTAACATTTAGAAAGAGTGACGCTAAAACTTTAAAGAAACAAAAATTACCTTAAGACCATCAAAATCATCTGAATTTGTTTTCCTTAACAATAAATAAAAGTTCAAATAGGGATAAAATCCTTTTAATAGACAGTGATGATGATAACAGTGATAGAAATTCACAAAAATACCAGATATTTCGGTCACATATACAGTGACCGTCATCAGCAGTAAAACTAAACTAAAACAATTGTGGTCTCCGAAATTATCTGTTTTCCTTAAGGACATCTGAAGGGAAGCAAAATGAGCCTGATAAAGAAGATAGGCGCGAAGAAGCGGCGACAGAAAGAAAGCGCAAGAAAACAGTTGAACCTAGTGAAAATGGTGATAGCGACAATGGCGAAAAGATGGAGTATAAAAGGAGTGGTCCATAAATTCTTGCTGTCGCGACGTCTACTAGAACAGCTTTCTTTCTTGGAGGCTCATACCTCGTCCAAACTATATGGGGGAAGGGTCTCCAAACTCTTTTTATCAAGACGTTTACCAGACGTAAACTTCTATAGAAATAAGAGATTGTCAATTATGAGTGTTTGAACGTTCTTGCACCAGGGTTTCTTATGAATCCAGTCTTACATCTGAGCCACGGAACACAACGAGAGTGGGTCATGTGACCAGACACATAGGCCCATCAATTCGTTTCATTTTTCACCAAACTCGCCCATCAATCCTGGAAAGAGTTACTTCAGGAATTTGGTAATGATAAGTTTCGAGAGAAGGGTTTTTCTTTTTTTTCTGATATATTAATTTTTCTTGTTATTTTTTTTATAAGTTGAGTTGTATTTTTTTTTCATGTTTTTTTAGTGTTTATATGCTGGTCCTTACTTCTTTAGGTTCCAGTCACAGGGTAAAGGAGCACGATTTTCAAATTTTGCCATAGGGCCTGTGATTATGAGATACTTTCACTTAGTTCAACGACCAGCTGAAGCTTTACAGGTACTTTATTTAGTTTCTAGACCCTCGGTTTCTTTTTATCTCGTAAGCTGTAGGTTAAATCTGTTACCTTAAAGCAATTTTGATACGGCTGATACTAGTTGGTGTGCAACCCCTACCTCCTAAACAAAAATTCAAACCCTGTAGGTTAGTTTTTGGTACTTGTTAATTGAACGAAACACACCCAAGAATTGAGGTTAGGTTAATCCTAATGAAATATAACTTTCATATAGCCTTTTTTATATAATAATATAATTTGGGCTATATGTTTATACATTAGGGGGGGGGGGTAAAGTATTTGGACAGAGCCGCTATATTAATATAACTTAACTTAAACTATACATAATATGGATATAAATATAGATATATATCTATATGTATGCTATGTATATATATAGATATACATAAAGATAGATATTTATTGCAACAAAAGCCTATTTGGGTCATTGAAAAAGGCGTATCAATAGCCAAACATAGTACATAACAATAAAATAACATAACAATTACAAAAACATACATAATAAGGCACATAATACCATAAAACTAACTCACGTAATAATTGGCTTACAAATTATACGTACGTACTTACAAATGAGATTTTCGTGTTTGTATTGCATGTTGGAAAAATCTAAAGGAACTTTTGTCAAAATCTCTTTGTAAGCTTGATGTAAATATTCTATAAGACCAGACCAGCATCACTTAATAAAAAATCATCCTCGTTTTTTTTTTTTTTATTTTAATTCTATGTTACGTCATTTTTTTATTTTTTTTTTCCATATTACTTTATACTATTTTTCTTATTATTTTTTTTCACCATTTTTGTCTAAAGCGCACTGAAGCAATATTTAATTTGAATATTTACTAAGTACCTTAAATAGTTCATGGACCACACTGCCATCTACAAAACGTAACAAATGAAAATATAGAGGAAACGGGTATAGTATTTTAAAACAAAGCAGTGGACAACGGTATTTTAAAGCAGTGGAGGCCCCTTTTTGAAAAGTAGATTACTTCAGCTTGATGGCTCATATGTATTTAGAATTAGCGTAAAAAACTGATTCGAATTGACGTTGAAATTGTTATCAAAATTCCTTTTCTGATAATTCTGGGTGCTCTTAGCTCTGGTCGCTACTTACTCACAGTTTATTGCCACGAACTGTTTGACAGGAATAATAAGGCTGGACAGAGGTTGGCTTCAGAGCCCACTCCCCTCCGAGAAGCAGTGGCGCCATTTCAGAAAAGCTCAGGGGGGGATCAATTTTTGGCCCGGGTCCATACTCAAAATGTAATTATTCTGTTTGGTAGACTAGTCTTCAAATTAGTCTTCGAATACACATTAAAGCAACGTAATTTATTTAGATTTTGCCTTTTGCAACCTGGTTAGTGACCAAAAAATCGTTACAAGATGGAACATTTACCACACACATTTAAAACTGAAACTTATATGCAGTTATATAAGCAATGTATATCTCCTTGGCTTCATTTTTGTGAAGTCGTCCACAAGCTTTTCAAAATTGAGCTCATTCACTACAACCTTTTCAGAGAACTTAAGGAGCAAATGCGAAAGTCGCTCGTTGTCCATTTTTGTCTGAAGGTAATCCTTCAAAGTTGTCAGCTCAGAAAAAATCTTTTATTTGAGCATGTTGTGAGCAGGAATAGGATGACTATCCTCGCGACTTTAAGTACCTAAGAATAATCTTACTTCAATCTTACTAGGCTTTTAAATAGACTTAAAGTATTTACCGGTTTCGGTGGAAGCTGCGACACATATGCAAGAGCTATCAAAGCTTGACTCTTCAGCTCTATAACATCGATACCAGCCTTATCAAAATATGTCGCAATCTCGAGAAGTAAATTTGTGTTCATGAAGTTTTCGGATTTGGGGTTAAAGCATCGTGTGGCTTCTAGCACTGGCATCTGGACAGAAAAACGCTCTTCAAACTGATTTGCCACTGTGTCCAACCTCGTAGAACTCTCTTCGGATTTTCTCTTCTGTTCTTGTGGCCTCAAATTCAGTGCTGTGCTTTCCAAGTATTGATGTCATCAAATAGTCCCTGAGTCTTCCGGATATCTTCTGAACTCGTTTTGATTTTGCTGGTATGGTTGAAGCAAGAGCGCTTGTTTCCGACAGATCAGCTCCAACATTGATAGCCAACTACTTAGACTTGCCGTATAGGACTCGAAAATACTTGACATCACGCATTGTCTTCAGTTGTTTTTTTTTTGTTTTGGTAATTAAAGTGCAGGCTTCTGAAATGATCAGATCTGGGGCCTGCAGTTGTTCAGAAAGAGGGTTGATCACTGCAAGAACTTCATGAATGACCTGCAAGCTGAATATGAATGGAAACAGCTCTAGTTGATTCTTAAGACCTGTAGCTTCTGCCGCTTCCTCCCTGTCAGAAGATTCTTGAACAACTGACAGAACTGCGAGTATACACTCATATTTTACCAGAATTTTAGCCACTGACCTATACCAGTAAGACCAAAGCGTCACAACTGTCCGTTCAAGTGTTAGCACGGACACGTTGGCAGTTTTTTGGCCTTGACAGACAACTGGTATCGAGTGTTGCTGTTGGATACAAAACCATAAACTGTTTGCAAAACTGAAAATACTGACGAAATTCTTTGTATTTTCTGCATACAATCGCCAATAACAAGGTTAAATCTATGAGAATGACAGTGAGCGTACACTGCTTACAGTTTTTTTTTCCCGGAGACGGGCATCTACTCCTGAAAAACGTCCGCTCATTACACTCACCCCGTAATAGCACTGTCCGACACATTTTGACTAGTCAATGCCGATTCTCTTTATTTCGTTGTAAATAAAGTCGGCCAAACTCTCAGCGTCAACCTTGCGCATGTGGTAGCAACCTATGGCTCTTTCTTTGATTTTAAGATCACTATCATAGCGCACATAGATCGCAAGTTGTTCCTTTTTTAAGAGGTATTTTGTTTCGCCAGCAAGAACAGTAAAGTATTTTGCTTCTCTGACGTCTTTTGCGACAGAACTCTTAATTTTATTTCCTATGACCTCAATGTATTTGTTTTGGTACTCGTGTGACAAGTAATGGCCATAGGCCTTTCGATACTTGTCCATCAGGTCCGCGTTGATTTCCGTTAAAAGACCTACGATCTCAACGAAATTCCCTCGATTGGCACTGGACTCTCCTTCATCATGGCCACGAAACGCAAGATCTTGCCATCCAAGTAAGGCTGGTGTTTTTAGCAGAGCCTTTACATACCGTCTGTTCTCTAATATTTTCTTTATCCGTTCTTTGAAGAGGCATGAGGTAACAGATTCGGCCGTCTCCGTCTGAATAGCTTGAAATTTGGCCCAGGAAATATTAAATACTTTGTGCCGGTCACTGCTTTCGTGCTGCCTTACCAGCTCTGAAATGTCTTTCCACTTTCTCAATCCTACGTCAATGAATGCTTTTGCGCCATACCTTTCGCCTCATCTTCACAATGATCCACTGAAGTGTCGGCAACAGATGCAGAATACCGATTCCTCTTCTTTTGAATATTTGAGCCATGGATATAGCCATGGAAATGACTACAGGAATACCGGGTACATAAATTGTTGGAGACGGTATAATGTAACAGGCTAAATCCGACAAAACTATGCAAAAGGAAATATTCTTCAAATAGGTAACTTTCGTAGTAAATTTTTGAGTGTCTTCAATTTGCTGCTTTCTAATTACCTGATTTTTGGTTTTTCAGGAATAAATGAAAAGCAACAAAAAATTTGGAAAAGGAAGAATAAACTGAGAGCTTTAGAGTTGAAAATTGGGCCCCTAAAAAAAATCTGGGTGGGGCTCTTGTCTTTTTTATGGATTTATGAGAAACTAGGGGTTTGGTGTTTAGGGCCACTCCCAGACGTTTCGTACCTATCCTGAGCCTCCTCTCCCAAAAATGATAGTTTGTTACAAGATTCGCAGGTTGTTACAATTAGTAGAATAGGATAGGAGTTGACACCGTTTCTGTTTTCTGCCAAAACAGAAGCGGTGAAAAAGAAACTGATTTTTTTCTCTTTTTCTCCGATTTTTGTTGACAAAAAACAGAAACGACATGTTTTTACTTAAAAACGGTCAACGTAACAGGTATTTGTGTTTTTTCTGTTTATTTAGGTTTACGAGAGTAAAGTGAGGACTTACAAATGTAGATTAATAAAAACCGACCAAATATACACTAATACCATATAAATTGTAATTTATCATAGGCAACGCAATCGCACTGCCTAAGTAAAGAACGATGTTGGCACAATGTATTATTTATTATTTTTTTTTGTTCTTTAGACCAGGGCACTTCGTATCGAAGGAATTATCGTAGAAACTTCGAAAAGGGTTCATTCGATTTAAAACTGAAGTGGCTTGTACCCTTTTTAATAGTCGAAAGTGATTGGAAGGCAACTAACACCCCTTCCACGTCCACCATTACCCCAAACACATCCAATAAAAATTTTGAGATAGCCATTTTGTTCAGCGCAGTCGATTTCCAGATAGAAACTATATTTTTGAGGAGGACATTCCCCCACAGCCCTCAGGGCAAGGGTTGTAAGTTATGCCCTGGCAGCAAATAAGGTTTCTATAGAAAGTTTTGTCGTAGAAATTTCAAAAGAGGCTCATTTTATTGAAAATTGAAGGAGCTTCTGTCCTTTTTAATATTCGAAAGTGCTTGGGGGGCAACTAACTCCCATTTCATGTCCACCGTTTCCCCACAGTTACACAGTCAAAATTCTGAGCCATGTCGTTTACTCAGCTTAGTCGAAAGGCCTGGAAATTAGGTCTTTGAGCCCATCCCACTGACTTACACCCCACTGGGTTGTAAGTTATGCCCTGGGGTAATGTAAGGTTTTTATAGAAAGCGTTGTCGTAGAAACTTCAAAAAGGGCTCATTTGATTGGAAATTGAAATGGCTAGTACTCTTTTCAATAGTCGAAAGTGATTGGAAGGCATGTAACACCCCTTCCACGCCCACCATTTATCCAAACACATCCAATCAAAATTTTGAGATAGCGATTTCGTTCAAAGTAGTTGAAAGGTCCGGAAAATATATCTTTGAGGATGAAACTCCCCCCACTGCCCTCGGGGTAAGGGTCGTAAGTTATGCCCTGGGGGCATATAAGGATTTTATTGAAAGCTTGTCATAGAAACTTGAAAAAGGGCTCATTCGATTGCAAATTCAAAGGGCTAGTGTCCTATTTAATTGTCGAAAGTGATTTGAGGGCAACTGACCCCCCTCTCACGCCCATCTTTTTTTCAAACACATACAATCAAAATTTGTAGATAGCCATTTTGTTCAACGTAGTTAAAAGTTTTAGAAACTAGGTCTTTGAGGATAACCCCCTCAGAGCCCTCGTAGCAAGGGTTGTAAGTTTTGCCCTGGGGCATATAAGGGTTTTATAGACAGTGATGTTGTAGAGACTTCAAAAAGGGCTCATTTGATTGGAAATTAAAAGGGCGTGTGCCCTTTTTAATAGTCGAAAGTGATTGGAGGATAACTAACACCCCTCTCACACCCACCATTTCCCCAAACACATCCATTCAAAATTGATAGCCATTTTGTTTGACGTTGTTAAAAAGTCCAGAAATTATGTCTTTGAGGACGTCACTCCCCCTACAGCCCTCAACGCAAGGGTTGTAAGTTATGCCCTGGGGGCAAATAGAGTTTTTTTTTATAGAAAGTGTTGTCGTAGAAAATTCAAAAAGGAATCATTCGATTGGAAATTGAAACGGCTAGTGCCCTTTTGATAGTCGAGACTTAATGGAGGGTAAGTAACCCCCCTTTCAAGCCCACCATTTCCCCAAACACATCCAATCAACATTTTGAGATAACCATTTTGTTCAACGTAGTTGAAAGGTTCAGAAATTATGTCTTAGAGGATGACAACCTCCTCACAGCCCTCAGGGTAAGGGTTGTGAGGTTATGCCCTGGAGCATATAAGGTTTTTATAGAAAGCGTTGTCGTAGAAACTTTAAAAAGGGCTCATTCGATTGGAAATTGAAAGGGCTAGTGCCCTTTTTAATAGTCGGAAGTGATTGGAGGGCAACTAACCCCCCTCTCAAGCTCACCATATCCCCGAACACATCCTCACAATGAATGTGCATTGTCAGTTTAATATACATAATCTGATATTCAATAATCAAAATGTTAATATTATTTGATTTACTAAAGTTTTGATTTATTAAAGTTGATTTATTACAAATGAATATGTATTGTCAGTTTAATATACATATACTGATATTTAGTAATCATAATGTTAATATTATTTGATTTATTAAAGTTGTACAAGTAAGAACTTTTATTTTTTTTTTTCCATTAAGATGCAAATTATGTTCTCGCCTTGGGAAGGCATAGGGGTTTTGAGCCCTACTCATGTTAATTTCTGCTCGTTTTGAGTTTTGACTCGGTTATTTATTGTAATTTCTGTTTGTTTTGGGTTTCATTTATTTATCGATGCTGATTTGTGGTAGTTTCACGCTTGGTAGATTATTTTATTTCATTTTTGCTCATTTTTGGTTTAATTGAGTTCTTTATTTTCCTTTGAAAAACTTATTTTTTGGAATAAGTCTTTTTAATTAATTACTTAAAAACATAAAATAAAAAAAAAGTTTTCTGATGAAAATAAAAAGCGAAGTTGGAACTTGAAACGAACAAAAATTACTGCTTCGCGGTTTACATAGTAGATTGATGTAAAACTGTTTCAAATGAATTGGCTCTTGGCATTTTATTAATATAGCCAAGGTATTTTCAAATTCACAAGAATAAGGAAATCAGCAAATATTAGATGAGGCTGGTGTTTTATTTTTCGAAACTTGCACCTGCTTTCACCCCTATCAGTTTTCACCAATTCTATTTGCGGAAAAGCTGTTAAACAGGAGGTTTTTACTAGCTCAAAAAGTTTTTTAATTTGGAGAGTGAGACTTTGGAGAATGGGTCTACAGAATCAAGCTCGGGAAGGTGATTTCAAGCTCTAGCCTCTACCCTTCTCTATATGTAAAGCTTGTATGAGTAGGGCTGGATTTAAAGCTTTGACGCTTCTATATGTTCCTCTATATGTGACGAGGGTGCCTACCCAGGGCCGGATTTTAAGCTTTGACGCTTCTAGGTCCTAGGGCTTTGCCACTCCGTATTTGCGAGATTTTCGGGAAAATCCCCGAGAATTTAGGGGTTGCACTAATTTTAAGCACTAAACCGAACGCACTTGATGAGCCAAAAGTAATGAAAGAGAGAGGGGATACCGAACTCTCAGCTGCTCTTCTTGGGAGGCGTCTGACAGTTTTTAAGTGGTCACGGAACTCCTATGTTGTTTTAAAATCACTTTCCCTTGAGTAGATAGCGCGGCAGCGGAGTGCACCTGGAACTTTGACGATAAATCACACCAATCCAGATTATGTTAAGAAAAAATCGCTCAGTGATGATTTATTGCGCCCCCTAGCATTGTGTGCCCCTAGGCCCGGACCTAGTGGGCCTATTGGTAAATCCAGGCCTGTGTATGAGAACAGGCTTAACATTGCCAAGCAACATTTAATAAGCTTTTTTTTATGTAGGATTTGAGCTTAATTCAAACCCAAATTTGAATTTAAACTCCTGCGAGTAGTTTTACGAGGTTCAAATATCTTTGCCATGTCCTTTATTGGAAAGCCGATTCATTTTTTAAATTTGATTCATCTAGCCAATAACTTTAGAAGTTAGCTTCGAGCCTTTTCATGTGTTTTTTTTCTAATTTGTATTCAATCTTGTAGCCAAACTGGAATTTTGTTGAAAAAGCCTCCGTTTAGTAGTTAACATAGTTTTTTAACATTTTTAAATCTAATTTTTTAAGTTTTTTAATATTTAATTTTAATCAAATTTTTGAATTAATAAGTGTTACTTAAGACGATTTTTTCCCTCGTATATTAAGAAATTTCTCATTTGTTAATAACACCTATGTTAAAGAAGGAAGATGTAAATTATTCTCAAAAGGGACACGACTTTAGCATGTCTTCCCCAAGTCAGTGTTGCCAGGTAGGGCCGAATTTTGGAATATTTTGAATAGCCACACTATGAAAACTGATTTCATAGCCACAAAGACAAGTTACGGGTGATACAATGCATTGGGCTTGTATAATTTGGGCTATATATTTGCACATTAGGTGGGGGGTAAGGTTAGTTTAGGGGTATTGTTCAAATACTTTACCACACCCAAACCCCCCTCCCTAATGTGCAAATATATAGCTTAGATTATATTATTATATAAACTAAAGGTTATATTTCATTAGGATTAACCTAACTTCACTTCTTGGGTCTTTCGTTTAAGTAACAAGTACCTATTTTTTTACTCCTTACTCTTTTAGGAGTAACTCTTACCCCCCACGACTGGTGTTTACTATTACTTCTTTTACAGGTATTCACCAGTGCGCAGTCAGAAGGTTTATTCTTACAGTTCTCATCATTCAAAATTTTAATGGATTTATTATTTGAGAATGGAATGTACAACGAATTATTGGGAGTGTTTGATGTGCTAAAAGAAATGAAAATCGGTGGCTACTCGTATCATACCAACTGCACTACTTTGGCTTTGGCAGCTTGCTATAAACTTGTGAGTCTGAATTTGTCTATTATAATCTGTCTTGTCTTCCAATTTATTTGTGATTATATTTATTGCGATTATCTGTTTATTGTGATTATCTGTTTTGTCTTCCAATTATATTTCTCTGGGACATCTGTTGCGAATAACCCGTTCCTGAAAAGTGGTAAAAGAATAGCCCAATTTTTGCACTTTCTTGTGCTCTTATTTTAGAAAAATAATACAAATAAAAATGAAAAGATTAAAGAAAGAAAATGAAGAAGAAACGTCAAGAAATGAAGAAGAAAATGAAGAAGAAAGAAAATGAAGAAAGAAAATAAAGAAGAAATGAAGAAGAAGTGTCAAAAAGATATGTTTTCTTTACCTCAATTTAGTATTCCTTTCCCCAGGTCGGAATAAGTTATGTATAAATTCATTTCAAACTAATGTTAAATAAACAGACAAAGCCTTTAAAAAATATCCTTTTCAACAAAAGTATGTAATCTACATTTATTATGCTATGCCTCAAAGAGTGCATTTTAATGCCTAAATATCTTAACTCTCGGTTTTGGGAGGAGGCTGGTAGGAATTGATATCTATTCCCTCTTGATTTCCGAGAATACTTTTAGCCTATGCCTTTATTATTGGTGCTGGATTGGGGGGGGGAATGATGCACCTCCCATTGCGACTGTCTTTTTCTGTGTAGTATAAAATTTCAAATTTTTATTAAATACTCACATGCTCTAGCAGTCCACCAAACTCCCACCCCAGGAATAAAAATATTTCTTGCTATATTACCAAAATGGATTTCTATGTTGCCTGAATTCTCTCATTCTAATCTTTAGTAATTTATTGTTATTTTATTTGAATTATTAGAGTAGAGTAACTTTTTATTTACAACAAGGCATAAACACTGTTAAGAAACAAAAACGCAAATGCCTTATGGCATACTTAAAGTGCATTACCTGTTAAAAAGAAACAGAAAAATTATCATACAGACTACATTTTCAATAGTTTAAAAGGCTACATCTTTATACACTTTACACTACATCTTTACACATCTTTAAAAGGCTGTAACTGACACTACTTCCCAAAATGAAAAAAAAAAACTGACACTGTAGTATCACAATGTGTTTCTTTAAAGCATAAAAAAACTGAAGCTTGTCAGATCACTCTCGAATCGGTAATAGTAAAGAGTTCCATATTTTTGGTCCCATGGGACGAAGGCTAAAATTGGTCCTTGTCATAAGGCTAAAATTGGTCCTAGTCATAAGGCTAAAATTGGTCCTAGTCATAAGGCTAAAATTGGTCCTAGTCATAAGGCTAAAATTGGTCCTAGTCATAAGGCTAAAATTGGTCCTAGTCATAAGGCTAAAATTGGTCCTAGTCATAGGCTAAAATTGGTCCTAGACATAAGGCTAAAATTGGTCCTAGTCATAAGGCTAAAATTGGTCCTAGTCATAAGGCTGAAATTGGTCCTAGTCATAGGCTAAAATTGGTCCTAGTCATAAGGCTAAAATTGGTCCTAGTCATAAGGCTAAAATTGGTCCTAGTCATAAGGCTAAAATTGGTCCTAGTCATAGGTCGTAATTCCGATGAAAAATATGATCTATGAGATGTGGGGTAGTTATGATATTGAGAGTTTGTCGTAAAAATTGTAGGAAATCTTGATGGAAGTTGATCAAAGGGAAATTCATGGCCAATACGAGAAATAGAAATCAGTTGATCTGAATAATCGAAAATATACCGGAAGACCCGTATAGATGTGTTACTGAAGCTGAGCGATCAATATTAAAAAGGATCATTATTAAAAATAGATGCAAAAGTAAATGCCCAAACTGAAGCACAGTAAAAGAAATAGAATGAAAAAGAGGAAAATAAACTATCTTCAAAATATTTTGAGGAAAATGATGGCGCAACCGTGAAAAAATCCCAATATTTCTGGATATCTTCAGCGACAAGATTTTAATGTGTTCTCGGAAAGATAAATTTTCATCTAGAAAAATTCCAAGATGCTTAAAATGGCAAACACGGATCAGTTCAACATTAAAAAAAAAAAAAAAAAAAAATAGGATCAGAAGAGAGAATGACTTTACTTCTTAGACTCCAATGACATGGTTCTCCTGATATTAGTCTAGATATCCTCCCACCCCTTTACTCGTAGAAATTGCCGTAAAGTAAGCTTCTTTGTGTTTTGACTGACGAATAAAAACAAATGTCTTTTTATATTACATTTTATCTTTTGTATCGTTGAAGCACTGTTGGTAGGCTGCCTTTAATAGCCTATTTTTATGTAGATATGCTAATTTCTCCCAATACTTAACCATGCTAACTAGGCTATCTACTCTGGCAATAACCAGCCCCAAATCGCCCCTTAAAACCCACTTATTAAAATTATCGCTTAGACTTAACAATTTCTAAATAAAAGTTTAACTGGGTCCTTAGTAACTTATTCACCTTACCAAGTCCCCAAATTTCACATTCATATCTAAACACTGGTCTTAACTTATTATTGAAAATCTTCCTCTTTAACTGAATGCCACCTAGGACTGTATTTCTTAAATTATTCTTAATACACTTTATATCGCCCTTGGTCATTTATTGAAATTCAAGTTCTTAAAAATCATAAAACAAAAAAATCGCACTGGAGAAAATTCTAAAAGGGTTTGCAGTTGTCCGAAAATCTACATAACTACTTACCGGATCAATCAAATGACTAAATAAACCTATTAAAAAAATAATAACGAATCAGTCTCCATCACTCTTCGGCACTCACTTCCCCTACCTTGCCTCCCAATCCACTTTTACCTCCCCTAGCCACCCTCCTTCCCCTATCCACATGCTAGTGTGCCTATTTTCAGAATAATTATCCTTTTATAGAAACACCGCACAATTGAGCAGGACATAAATACGCTTACCAATGAGTGACAGAGAGGGGGGGGGGTACTTTGTCATATTCAACAAGCCCATAAATTAGTAGCCTCTTTAAAAAGTTTACATATTGCTTTTTTTAAACTTTATTTGATGCTTCAGATATTTCTATTAATTTGGGATATAGAATCATCATTTTTTTCAATTAATTAATTTCTATTAAATTGGGATACAGAATCATCATTTTTTTCAATTAATTAATTTGTATTAATTAATTTCTATTAATTTGGGATACAGAGTCATCATTTTTTTCAATTAATTAATTTCTATTAAATTGGGATACAGAGTCATCATTTTTTTCAATTAATTTATTTGTATTAATTAATTTCTATTAATTTGGGATACAGAGTCATCTTTTTCTTCAACCGTAATTTTCGTAAAAAAAAGAATTATTTCTAGACTCAATAGAAGAAAGTAAAAGCATCTCAGCAAGGGCTTGTGAAGGACAGATAAGGCAAATAAAAAGTTGCTTATGTTTTAAAACTTTCTTTACGGTAACGAATCTTGAAAATAAACAAAAAGAGGGACTTCTTTTAATAATAACATAAAATTATAAATGTAAAATTTAATGTATAAATGTAAATTATAAAATTTAATTTATAATGTGTATAATATAAAATATAATAATACAAAATAAACATATAAAATGTATGTAAATAAAGTTCTAATGTAAAATGCATATTAATGCGCTGGTGACTAATTCTTTTATTTTCAAATCTCAGTTCTGAATGTAAATTCTCTACATCTTTTGTTCTACATCTACATCTTAAATTCTCTACATCTCTACATTCTCAGAACCGCCTGAGAATCCTCTTGCAGCTTCGTTATTGCAGCATTCATACTTGCATGTAAACCTCTGATTGGATACCACTTATTGTTCTAACAACAAAAGTACGAAGAACAAAAGGGAAATATTTTTGTAAGACATTGAAGATAACTTGAAATAACAGGTTAGTACTATATCCAAGGGCCGTCCTCAGTAATACAAAAATGTGTATAAGAAAAAAGACTCACAACAAATTGCGACCAAAACCATCAAAAACGTGGGAATTTTTTCAAAGAAGTCCTAACATCATTACTTCAGCGAAGTTCAACCAGGACTGATAAAAAGTGAGGTAAAACAAGACGATTCAATGAAAGGAAAGAAAAATAATTTAAAAACACATTCTTATTGCTAATCCAGCCTTTTTGGAAGCTAGCCTCAAAGGTCTTTTTGTGACCGGTTCTGTGTTAATGTCTGTTTTTTAAAATATTTTGTAAGATTATTTTTAATTAAATTTCTGTATAGAGCGTTTATTGTATATTCCCCCAGGTCCCTATTTAAGGAAGTATTATTATTAATCTTAAGTCTGATTTTCATTTGATTCTCGGACTACCTGCTTTATGCCCAGGTCATTGCTAATAAGGGGGGATTCATCAAAAAGTATATTGTGGTTAGGATTTTCAAAAATATGGCTGCCTAATGCAGAATCAGATGAAACAGTGGAAATATTAGAATTTAAAGCTTTGACAATATCATCTTTATGCTGTTGTATGCGCTTTTCTAAATTCTGGTGTGTTCTACCTATATAATATTTGCCACAATCGCATGATATTTGATAGACCCCTCTTTGGCGAGTAACTGGGGTTTTATCCTTTCCAGAATTTAGAAAATTTTTGATTTTAAAATTATTTGTGAATTCTACATAGAGATTATTTTTTGTGCAAACTTTTTTAAGATTTGTAGTGATTTTTGGGATATAGGGGAGGTAAATTATATTTAAGGGCTTGTCAGACATCTCACTTGGTAAACTATCATTAATTTTACGGTAATGTCTTTTCAGTCTACAGTTAATTACATTATTAATAAATAACATAGGATACCCATTTCCAAAAAGTATGTCCTTGATAAAGTTTAATTCTGCTGTGATGTGGGAATCAGAACAAATATTTAGGGCACGATCGACGAGGGATATTACAACTGCTATTTTAACTTGGGGGGGGGTTGATGTAAAATGCAAATATCTATTATTTTGTGTTGGTTTTCTATAAAAAGTAAAATTGAGTTTTTCGAAGCTACGAATAACTTACACATCTAGAAATGGGATTTTATTTCCGATTTCAATGTCTAAGGTAAACTGCAAATTTCTATCATATGTATTAAGGTGATCTAAAAAGCCCGTAAGCTCATTTTCCCCATAGTTCCAGAGTGAAATTACGTCATCCATGTAGCGTCCCCAAAAGATATGTTTCAAAAAATACGAATCTAATGCCCACTTTTCAATATGTTCCACATAAATATTCGCCAGTAACCCGGAGAGGGGAGTGCCCATCGCTAAGCCCTTAATTTGCTGGTAAAAAGAATTACGGAATTGGAAATACATTGAGTATTTGTTACAGAGTTTAACCAAGGTCATTAAAACATCACAATCTATTCCTGCTTCTGAAGCTTATATTAAGTGATAATTTTATTTTATTTTATTTTATAATAACTGTTCAGATGCTGTGACATCAATATTTGTATACATTGAAACAATGTCAAAGCTACTTATAATTGTATTTTCTGAGATATTTACGTTTTTGAGTTTTTCAACTAAATCTACCTAATTAAATATGTATGATTTTTCAGATTAAACCAAAGGTTTAAAGGCTGTATGTAACCATTTCTCAATATTGGATGTGGCTTTCGTACAAGCTACTATGGGGCTTAAAGGAATGCCTTGCCTATGTAATTTTGGTAGACCATAAAACTTTGGGTAAAAGCTACCACGGGGGAAAAATTTTTTGTATAGCTGCGGAGTAATTTTACCATTTTGTTTTAAACTTTTTAATTCATTTATAATTTTGTTTGCAAATTGATCATTAATAATTGATTATTAATTTAGGCAAAAAACACGCTATTATCATTAACCAACAAAAATTCTTGGAATCTTGCAAAATTGAAAATCTTATTCACAAGTCTTTAAGATTCAGATAACAGTTAAATAACCAAAAAGAAGAGCAATTTGCTCGCACACTACAATTTAAACATTAACACATATCATTGAAGACAAAAAACAAAACAGATACACTATATCCTCTTAAAGGAAATCCTTCGAAAATTTTTTATTTGAAAATTTGTCCTCTGTTGATTTTAGCCAGGTTGCTAGGTTGGAAAAAAATTTGTTTAGTCATGATTTCCGCTTATCAAGGGAACGACTTATTAAGAAATTGGAAAACCTCAGATATGAATTTTGGAGGAATAGCTCTACTTACACTCCAAGATTCACTTCTGGGCCGGCAGTTGTTAATCTATCCTCTAGAACACTTGAATCAAAAGGAATTCAAATTCTCAAAAAAGGTCCAAAATTCTCTTTTCTTCCAAAACATGTCCCTGCTGCAGATTTAATTTCCTCTCTAAAATCCTCTGTACACAAATTTTATACATCTATACCCAACCCAGATGAAGTTAGGGCTAGTCTTATAGACACCCTTTACAACAATCAAAAAAAGATTAATTTTCCCGCCAATAAAAAACCAGATAATTTGTATGACCTAAAAATACTATCTAATCAAACAGTTCGTGGTAACGAACTGTAAGTAAGGAGCGACCCGGCTCAATGGTAACCGAAACTCTAGAAAACGGGTTTTTGATACCAATAGATGTATCAAAAGAATCAGATTTTAATGCTGATTTCAAATATATAAGTTGCATCAAATTTAATGCTACCCATCAAAAGTTACGGGCCTGAGAAAATTTGGCTGATTTTCGAAAAAAAGAGGAAAGACCCCTAAAATCTATAGAACCTTAATGAAAATCCCACCATCAGATTCGGCGTATAAGAAAACCCTACTGCAGAGGTTTCAAGCTCCTATCTACAAAAATGTGGAATTTTCTTTTTTTTGCCACAAGAAAGTTCACGGATGCGTGTTTATTTGTTTGTTTGTTTGTTTTTTTTTGTTTTTTTTTCCCCCGGGATGATTGTTTCAGCCCAGTGGTACGAGAATATCATAGGATAGTTCATTCGAACGGAAATTAAAAGTCATAGTGCCCATTTCGATTGACCAAAAAAAAATGTAGTGAAAAATGGCCCCCACCCACGCTCATTTTTTTCCCAAATTCACCCGATCAAAATTTTGAGATAGCCATTTTGTTCAGCATGGTCTAAAATATGATAAAAATGTCTTTTAGGATGACTTGATCCCCCAAAGTCCCCAGGGGGAGGGCTGAAAGTTATGAACTTCACTCAATGTTAACATAGAGTTTTGGTTATTGGGAAGTATACAGACTTTTTCAGAGGTGCTTTTTTCTGGTAGGGGGGGGAAGGAGAGGGTCGGGGGCTATAGGGAAGGATCTTTCCATGAAGGAAGTTTTCATGGGGGAAGGGAAATTGCCATGAAGGGGGCGCTGGACTTGCCAGCATTATTTATTGGTTATTGGGAAGTATACAACCATTTTCGGGAAGGATTTTTTCTGGAGGGGGGGCTAGAGGAGGGGATTACTCTGGAGAATATTTCCGTGGAGGATGTTTCTTTGGGGTAAGGGACATTTCTATGAAGGGGGCGCCGGATTTCCAAGCATTATTTAAGAAACGATCAGAAGTTAAATAAAAAAACAAGTTTTTTCAACTGAAATCTAAGAAGGAATATTAGAACTTAAAACGAACAGAAATTATAACGTATGTGAGGGGGTTCTCCCCCAAGTCAATAACTCGCTATTTAATCTACAGTTTTTTTTTAGTGCTTTCAAAAGAGATATCTATTCTAATTAAAAGGCCTTTATGATTCAGGGGTTTTTGTATTAAAACGTTTTGTAACTTTTAACGTAAAGCGCGTGGTATTGACTAAGGAGAGAACCCCTTCATATAAGTAATAACATATACGTAATAAAAAAAAACAATAGAAAAACAAGCGATACGGCTCAATAGTAATCGAAACTTTTAAAAACGAAATTTTGATGTCAATAAATGTATCAAAAGAATGTGTTTATAATGCTGATCCTAAATATATAAATTTTATTAAGTTTAGTATTACTCATCAAAGGCTACGAGCCTGAGAAAATTTACTCGATTTTGTAAAGAGGGGGGAACATCCCCTACAAGTGAAAGAATTTTAATGAAAATCACACCGTCAGATTCAGCGTATCAGAAAACCCTATTACATAGGTTTCAAGCTCATATCTGCAAAAATCTGCAACTTTGTATTTTTTGCCAGAAGAAAAATATACGAATATAGAAGTTAGTTACGTAAGTTAATTTGTAAAGACATCCATTTAGTAAAAGAAAAGTAAAATTTTTATGCAAATAAAAGCTGCAATAACTAAAAAACGATCAGAAATTAAATAAAAAAAACAAGTTTTTTAAACTGACAGTAAGAAGCGACATTAAAACTTAAAAACGAACAGAAATTATTCCGTATATGAAAGGGCTGTCCCCTCCTCAACGTCTCGCTCTTTACGCTAAAGTTTGACTCTGTCTCACAACTTTATTTTTTAAAACAATAAAAAACTTTAGCGTAAAGAGCGAGGCGTTGAGGAGGGGACAGCCCCTTTCATATACGGAATAATTTCTGTTCGTTTTAAGTTTTAATGTCGCTCCTTACTTTCAGTTTAGAAAACTTGTTTTTTTTATTTAATCTCCGTAAAGATTCATCCATTATTATAACTAAAGCAGATAAAAGCAATTCTCTGGTTGTCATGGATACGACAGATTACGATACAAAAATTTATTCTCATTTAAATGACGAGACAACTTATAGAACTACAACCCACGATCATACTGATCAATTTGCAAACAAAATTATAAATGAATTAAAAAGTTTAAAACAAAATGGTAAAATTACTCCGCAGCTATACAATAAATTTTTCCCCCTGTGGTAGCTTTTGCCCAAAGTTTTATGGTCTACCAAAATTACATAAGCAAGGCATTCCTTTAAGGCCCATAGTAGCTTGTACGAAAGCCCCCACATACAATATTGGGAAATGGTTATGTACAGCCTTTAAACCTTTGCTTTACTCTCAAAAATAATATATATTTAATTCGGTAGATTTAGTTGAAAAACTAAAAAACGTAAATATCTCAGAAAATACAATTATAAGTAGCTTTGACATTGTTTCAATGTATACAAATATTGATGTCACAGCATCTGAACAGTTATTAGAAAATAAGATCAATGAAAATTATCACTTAATAGAAGCTTCAGCAGCAGGAATAGATTGTGATGTTTTAATGACCTTGGTTAAACTTTGTAACAAATACTCAATGTATTTCCAATTCCGTAATTCTTTTTACCAGCAAATTAAGGGCTTAGCGATGGGCGCTCCCTCTCCGGGTTACTGGCGAATATTTATGTGGAACATATTGAAAATTGGGCATTAGATTCGTATTTTTTGAAACATATCTTTTGGGGACGGTACATGGATGACGTAATTTCACTCTGGAACTATGGGTAAAATGAGCTTAAGGGTTTTTTAAGATCACCTTAATACATATGATAGAAATTTACAGTTTACCTTAGAAATTGAAATCGCAAATAAAATCCCATTCCTAGATGTGTTAGTTATTCGTAGCTTTGATAAACTAAATTTTACTATTTATAGAAAACCAACACAAAATAATATATATTTTCATTTTACATCAAACCCCCCCCCCCCCAAGTTAAAAGAGCTGTCGTAATATATCCCTCGTCGATCGCGCCCTAAATATTTGTTCTGATTCTCACATCACAGCAGAATTAAACTTTATCAAGGACATACTTTTTGGAAATGGGTATCCTATTTTATTTATTAATAATGTAATTAACTGTAGACTGAAAAGACATTCCCGTAAAATTAATGATAGTTTACCAAGTGAGATGTCTGACAAGCCCTTAAACATAATTTACCTCCCCTATATCCCAAAATCACTAAAAATCTTAAAGATATTTGCGCAAAAATTCATCTGTATGTAGTATTCAAAAATAATCTTAAAATCATAATTTTTCTAAATTCTGGTTAAGGTAAAACCCAAGTTACTCGCCAACGAGGGGTCTATCAAATGCCATGTGATTGTGGCAAATATTATATAGGTAGAACACACCAGAATTTAGAAAAGTGCATACAACAGCATAAAGATGATATTGTCAAAGCTTTAAATTCTAATATTTCCACTGTTTCATCTGATTCTACATTAGGCAGCCATATTTTTGAAAATCCTAACCACAATATAGTTTTTTAATGAATCCGCCCTTATTAGCAATGACCTGGGCATAAAGCAGGTAGTCCGAGAATCAATTGAAATCAGACTTAAGATTAATAATAATATTTCCTTAAATAGGGACCTGGGGGAATATACACTAAATGCTCTATACACAAATTTAATTAAAAATGATCTTACAAAATATTTTAAAAAACCAATAGACATTAACACAGAGCCGGTCACAAAAAGACCTTTGAGGTTAGCTGCCAAAAAGGCTGGATTAGCAATAAGAATGTGTTTTTAATTTATTTTTCTTTCATTTCATTGAATCGTCTTGTTTTTACCTTACTTTTTATCAGTCCTGGTTGAACTTCGCTGAAGTAATGATGCTAGGACTGTTTTGAAAAAATTTACACTTTTTTGGTTTTATTGGTCACATGTTGTTGTGAGTCTTTTTTCTTTTATACATTTTTTTCTTGCTGAGGACGGCCCATGGACACAGGGCCGTAATATTCATTCAAATTATCTCCACTGTCTTACAAAAAGATTTCCCTTTTGTTCTTCGTACTTTTGTTGTTTGTTATGGAAAGGCAGTGTGGTCTTCGTCGCTATTTTCGACTTATTGTTCTTCCCATCGAGGACTCACTCTCGGCTGTAGCCAGCTTAAAGAGGATACAAAAGGCCACGAAGGCGGCTTTTCAAACAGTTCGTGGTAACGAACTGTAACTAAGGAGCGACCCGGCTCAATAGTAACCAAAACTCTAAAAAACGGGTTTCGGATACCAATAGATAAATCAAAAGAATTATATTTTAATACTGATTTCAAATATATAAGTTTCATCAAGTTTAGTCCTACCCATCAAAAGTTACGCGCCTGAGAAAATTTGGCTGATTTTCGAAAACAAGGTGAAAGCACCCCCTAAAATCTATAGAAACTTAATTATAATCACACTATCAGATTCAGCGTATCAGAGAACCCTACTGTAGAGGTTTCAAGCTCCTATCTGCAAAAATGTGGAATTTTGTATTTTTTGCCAGAAGAAAGATCACGGATGCGTGTTTATTTGTCTTTTTTTTTTTTTCAGGGGGTGATCGTATCGACCCAGTGGTCCTAGAATATCGTGGGAGGGCTCATTCGAATGGAAATTAAAAATTCTAGTGCCCTTTTTAAGTGACCAAAAAATAGAGGACAATTAGGCCCCTTCCCACGCTCATTTTTTCCCAAAGTCACTTGATCAAAATTTTAAGATAGCCATTTTGTTCAGCATGGTCGACAATATAATAAATATGTCTTTTAGGATGACTTAAAATAATTTTTTTCTGGTAGTGGGGGGCAGGTCGGTGGTTATGTGGGAGGATCTTTCCATGGAGGAAGTTTTCATGAAGGAAGGGACATTGCTAAGAAGGGGACGCCAGATTTCCCAGCATTATTTAAAAAAAGGATCAGACATCAAATAAAACAATAAACAAGTTTTTCAACTGAAAGTAAGGAGCATCGTCAAAACTTAAAACCATTAGAAACTTTTAAGTATATGATTGGGTTCGCCCCCTAGTCAATCTTTAAGCCCCTAGTCGCTCTTTAAGCCAAAGATTTTTTAGTAGTTTCATATGAGCTATTTATTTTAATTAACGGCCTTTGTGATTAAGGGGTAATTTTTAAAGAATTGGAGCACAATTCGAACTTTAGCGTAAAGAGGGAGGTATTGACTAGGGGGTGAACTCCCTAATATACGTATTAAAAATTTATGGATATATAAGTTCGTTACGTAAGTTAATTCGTAAGTGACATATATATATATATATATATATATATATATATATATATATATATATATATATATATATATATATATATATATATATATATATATTACTGATAAAAACGTTCGTAAATAAAATTAAACAACTTTCGAGAAAGCCATTTAACCAAATAAAAGTAAAATTAATATAGAATTTTTTTTTAATTATTCATGTACGGTGAGCCAAAATCAAAACCTCCATTAATTAAAACGTTCAAAAATTAAATTGAAAAAAAACCAAGTTTTTTTTAACTGAAAGTAAGGAGCAACATTAAAACTTAAAACGAACAGAAATTATTCTGTATAAGAAAGGGGCTGAACCCTCTTCAACGCCTCGCTCAGGACGCTAAAGTTTGACTCTTTATCACAACTCTATTTTTTAAAACAATAAAAACTTTAGTGTAAAGACCGAAGCGTTGAGGAGGGGGCAGCCCCTTTCATATACGGAATAATTTCTGTTCGTTTTAAATTTTAATGTTGCTCCTTACTTTCAGTCAAAAAAACCTTTTTATTTTTATTTAATAGGCTAAAGTTAGACTTTCTGTCCCAATTCCTTCACAACAGCTGGTGAAACACAAGAGCCGTTGAATTGGGAGAAGTTGTGTTAAGCACTAAAAATTTTACAACAAACATTTTTTCAATAAAAGGTTAAAAAAAAATTTTATTATCTTAAAAATATTTGAGTGAAATTTGTGTTAATTTAAACAAAATTTGAACAAGTAAATTGAATTTTTACCCATATGAAAAAAGAATCAATAACAAGGTGTTTGCCTCCCGAGGACTTTGTCTGACGGTCTCAATAAGATATTATATTTTTTACTTGCATTTTTAAGAGCACTTTACGAGTCGGTGAAATGTATATATATATATATATATATATATATATATATATATATATATATATATATATATATATATATATATATATATATATATATATATATATATATATATATATATATATATATATATATATATATATATATATATATATATATATATATATATATATATATATATATATATATATATATATATATATTTGGGCTGAGGCGAGGGAAGCCCCTGCTAATATACGGAATAGTTTATCTTAGTTTTAATGTTACTCCTTACTTTCAGTCGAAAAAACTTCTTATTTTATAATATAAAGGGGCTATAGTCGAAAGAGAGCTCCAATTCATTCCAAAAGAGAAAGGCATTAGTAGATTATCATATCTTTGGATTTGATTGATAGTTGATATCGTTCTTTTTTTCTACTTTTTTAACTCATTTTCAGACCCGGTTTTGTCTCTTCCATATTTCGCCATATTATTTTCTAATCGTCGACTTTTCTTCTAGATACTTTATGCTTTTAACTTTATGCTACTATACTTAAACTTTAACAATTCTTCATACTTTTTTACTTCTTTTAACTCAGCTAGTCTAAAGTCACGTGTCAGCCTTTCGAAAGTCACGTGTCAGCCATTTGTGTCAGCGAGTCGAAAGTCACGTGTCAGCCATTTCTGTCAGCCAGTCGAAAGTCACGTGTCAGCCATTTGTGTCAGCCAGTCGAAAGTCACGTGTCAGCCATTTGTGTCAGCGATGCGAAAGTCACGTGTCAGCCATTTGTGTCAGCCAGTCGAAAGTCACGTGTCAGCCATTTGTGTCAGCGATGCGAAAGTCACGTGTCAGCCATTTGTGTCAGCCAGTCGAAAGTCACGTGGAGCGTAGGTCTTAAAGTTAGGTTGTTGTTTAGTTTGCTTCTTGTCGCCGGGGGAGTGGGGGGTATTTCCCTTCCTTAGTGATGCTCATGCTTACAAATAATTATTTTTAGTTAGTGAGATTTACCTAAATCTCCCCTAAACATATTTAACATACATAACATATTTAACATAACATATTAAACATATTTAAGCTTCATTTCCTTCCATAATGGCGAATAGTTAAAAAAAAACACCGGCATAACCAATATACTAGGTGCAGAAAAATAAACCGATTTTTATTAAAGCCATCTTTGTTTTTGAGTAAACGAGCTTCTGGGATTATCGATCATTATGGACCACTGGTGTTTGTTTGTTTTTTTTTCTTTTTTTTTAACTTCGGGTTTTTGATAATTTTATTTTTGCTTTGTTTTCTTCAAACTGAAGTTTTGTAAATCTCAAACTTTTATTTTGATTGTTTTAATTTTGTTTTCTTCAAGTTTGAGTTTTGACTATCAAGCGTTATGGACCAGTTGCGTGTGTATTTTTTTTTGTCTCCGAGTTTTATTTACTTTTTAGGATACAAAAGAAAGCTACGAAAGGGGAAAGCAAATAGTTGACGAAATTCTGAATGCTGGAGGTGTCGTGTCACAAAAGGCTTTTGCATTCTTAGCTGACCTTGCAATTAGACAAAATGATCCTATCCAAGCACTAGACATATATAGTACCAACTCATCGTCTCACTATAACGTTGTAAATATCAAGGTAAGAGTTTTTATAATGCTTCAATTATTAGACTGGATAAACTCAATCTATCTAAGACGAAATTGACCATATCCAAATTTTCTCTGTATTAGACAAAAAAAACATCGTCCAAGCACTAGACATATATTGGGATTAAAAACTACTAGCGTTACTGTTAGTGCAGCGTTTGGTGACTGCACAAAAAAGTAGAGGTACTTGTATCATATACCCCCTACCCAATATTTTTCTGTTTCTCTGACGCGCAATCCTAATGAAATATACCAAAGTAAGATAAAAATATAATATTTTAGAACAAAAATTTCGGCTATATATTTGCACATTAGGGGGAGGGGGTGTTTGTAAAGTATAGCGGGTTTGCATGGCTGATGTGTTAGGTACAATTATTCTGCATATTATGTAGTAAGAATTGTTTTCTAACTTCACACTGTCCTAATAATTCCCCTCCCCCTCTAATGTGCAAATATATATCCCAGATCATATATTTTCCTTCTATTCCGTCACTTCTCTTTGTCGTGTCTTACGCTGAAAGAAACTAACGAAAAAAAAACGGTTCTATAATGCGACAATGAATGAACAGCTTGAGCGGTAGGGGGTTTATCATACACGTACCCAAGTAGATAATCTAATAAATAGTATAATTAATCTTTTAGTGCCACAGAATTCCAGCTAAAACTCTACGCAAAATTGCAGTAAAATTCCGAGTAACGGTGAAAGGGTTACTGAATAAAAATCGAACAATAAATGGGAATTCAAGAAACTACATCCGAGTTCATTTTATTTAATGCTTTAAAAAAAAAAAAATCGCTTGCCAGGTCATCCTATCATAGCATATTTCTTATGATCATAGCTTATCATATGCTTATGATCATAGCCTATCATAGCTTATGATCATAGCCTATCATAGCTTATTTTATTAGATTGCGAAATATTATAATCTGAATTAATAGGTTCATTATAAATGGGGCTCAAATAAGTTTCTTTTGGTAAACATTGTTTCAAATTTTATTTGTCTCTCTTATCGTTTGTATTCTCTCTAGTTTTTCTAATTCTCTAGTTTCTCTAAATTCTCTCTTTCTATTGCTTCTGATATTAAAGATTAATAATTACTAGAAATACAATTTATGAACTCTATTTTTGTTTTAATTATTGGAAGTTGATTCTGATTTTATCATCTGAAATTTTTTGTAGATGATTCTGGAATCAATTATTGGAAGTTATTGTTGGTAATTATTGGAAGTTAATTCTGATTTGTTGGTAATTATTGGAAGTTGAATCTGATTTTATCATCTGAAATTTATAGTAGTTGATTCAGGAATCCATTATTGAAAGTTATTGTTGGTAATTGTTGGTAATTATTGGAAGTTGATTCTGATTTTATCATCTGAAATTTATAGTAGTTCAACGTTTAATGGTTGGTTTGATTTGCAATGTTTTGAGACATATATGATACCTGTAAATGACATGTTGCTTCCCCCTAGCTCTCCCAGTGGTAAAAGTTTTAAGTAAGACAAATATGTACTATAAAATATTATAAATATCATTTGAACCAAGGAAACGTATTCTTTTCATATTTTGCAGAATTTTGTTGCAAATACAATGAAAAGTCATATTTAGAGCTATTTTTGTGAGCTTTTCATTAAGAAGACCCATTTCTTTGAGCCAACCTAATCTTGGCTCAAAGAAATGTTTCTTCTCCATATACAAATATCTTCTTTGTCACTTTCTATATCTCCCCCTCTCTCTCTCTCTTTCTCTCTCTGTCTCTCTCTCTCTCTCTCTCTCTCTCTCTCTCTCTCTCTCTCTCTCTCTCTCTCTCTCTCTCTCTCTCTCTTTCTTTCTTTCATTCTTTCTTTCTATCTAAAAAATTAATTGTCTGTGGCAACCAAAACCCTATTATATCAGAATTATGTTCTAAATATGTTCTCTTGAATCCACAAAATATAAATGCAGTATATATCTTTGAAGATAAATCAAATTCTATTTGAAATTATAAAATATACCTTTTGTTTTAAACCTCGAAATATGATCGATATGTCATGATTAACAACTGTTATAAACATTTAGAATTGGCGTATAAACTTTTGAATTGGTAGAATGTAGATGGCTGTTAATATTCTTATATCAAAGACTGAAGATTCAATATCGCCAGCTATATTTTTGTGTTATATTTTCCTGATACGTGTAAACATTGGATTTACGGTACAAAGAACCAACCCTCCACAACAATGCTCCTGCAAATTTGGGTTTGGTTATTCCTGTTTATTTGTGTTTGTGTTATATTTTCCTGATTCTTCTAAGCACTGGATTTACGGTATAAAGAACCAACCTTCCACAACAATACTCCCACGAATTTGCGTTTGTTTATTCCTTAACAAATTCCTCATTTTCTACTTATGCGATTCTAGTGGGCATGAGTCATCATTCCTCGGTCTTTCCTGTGTTTACCAGAGCTCTTCCCCTTGTTTTGTTAATTAATTTAAATGTTTTATTAATTAAAATTATATTGTTAGTTGATTTTACTATACTTGTCCCCACACTGCTGAACGAATAATGTGTGCGTCTGAAAACAAGCTCAAATTGTCTCAGATGTGAAATCGGTTTTTTACGCACTGATTTTGGTTCTCCCATTTCTTAGTTTATTCTACTATCCATTTTTCCATTTTTGAAGTTCAAATTTTCCTCGGTCCTTCCTGTTTTTACCAGCGCTCTCCCCCTTGTTCTATTAATTAATTTAAATGTTTCGTTAATTAAAACTATATTGTTAGCTGATTTTAATATACTTGTCCCCACACTGCTGGACTATTGATGTGTGGGTCTGAAAACAAGCTTAAAGTGGCTCAGAGGTGAAATCAGTTTTTTACGCACTGATTTTTATTTTCCCATTTCTTAGTTTATTCTATTATCAATTTTGCCTTTTTTTAAGCACAAATTTTCCTTGGTCTTTTCTGTGTTTACCAAACCTCTTCCCCTTGTTTTGTTAATTATTTTAAATGTTTCGTTAATTAAAAATATATTTTTAATTGAGTTTACTATACTTGTCCTCACACTGCTGGACGCTTGATGTGTGCGTCTGAAAACAAGCTCAAAGTGTCTCAGGGGTGAAATCAGTTTTTTAAGCTCTGGTTTTGATTTTCCCATTTCTTAGTTTATTCTATTATTAATTTCGCCATTTTTGAAGTACAAATTCTCCTCGGTCTTTCCTGTGTTTACCAACGCTCTCACCCTTATTCTATTAATTAATTTAAATGTTTTGTTAATTAGAACTATATTGTTAGTTGAGTTTACTATACTTGTCCCCGCACTGCTGGACGATTGACCTGTGCGCCTGAAAACAAGCTCAAATTGTCTCAGGGGTCAAATCGGTTTTTTAAGCTCTGATTTTGGTTCTCCCATTTCTTAGTTTGTTCTATTATCCATTTTGCCCTTTTTGAAGCGCAAATTTTTATATGATTCCGTTTCTTCTCAGTTTGACTCTCTGTCCAACTTGGAGACTGTTCTTTTCATTAGAAGTTACTTTGAGACTGTACAAGATGCAATTAGTTTTTTTTTCAGATTTTGTTTTAAATCTCCCCTCCTTAAATTGGCCTAAAAGACCACGCCCTCTCGAAAAGTTTACAATCTTTTTTTTTGTTTTTTATTCGAATATCCCACCCCACCCCTCCTTTGAAAATACTATGACTGATTAACCAACGTTAAAAAAAAGACTAAAGAATATCAGTTTGACACAAATATAAAAAAAATTAAAAAAAATTGTGTTTTTCAAAATTGTGGTGTACCAAAAACACAAAAAGACACAAATATTGAATCTGATACAAAAATATCAAAAACATCAACGTATTTATCTTGTTTTGCTAAAATCCAGATATGTCAACTGTAATTGTTATGAGAAAGGTACTATCTACCTCAACCACCCTGGAAACATGTCACTTCTCTACCTGAATTAAAATCATGTTGCCATCAAGCCATTGGCCGACTGGAGGCAAAGCCAATACAGATAGTCTTAGTGAGAGGCAAAGCTGGCATAAGCCTTTTTCAGGATTGTATAAAAATGATGTCATTTTCACTTTTTGATAGATAGTCTATCCTCCATCCATCCTACGGCAGAACAAAATTAGATAGTCATAGAACTAAGGGAAGATCGAGATTTTGGCTTGACTCATGAGGGACAATGTTGACTGGACTTTTTATTCCAAAGGGGGGACTGAATTTGCTTGGGCTCACGGGTGAACAAAGGACCTAAGCCTAATAAACTTACCCCCTTAGAGTCTCAGGCGGACTACTGTGTTTTAGGATTGACACATGACAGACAAGGCCCCAGGACTTGTCTATAGTTTTCCAAGTGTTTTGGTAAACGGCGCGGGCAAACGGCGGAAGTAGCTATGACTCAAAATGGACAAATACTTGTGTTTTAGCTTTTGGAGAGGCACGCCCGCCTAGAGTCTCCGGCAGGTTGACCAAATTTTAGAATTGGCACATTACCGTTAAGTTGCCGGGAATTGCAGGCAAACAAAGATAGTGGGAACAAATACGGTTGTTTGAATTGGGGAAGTGGAAATTTACGCATCCATATATACATTTTGAACAATTAGAGAAAACGAAAAATTCAGTTTCTGATGAAGAGGACTTCCATGTAATTTTGTACCCACGTGTGCTAAATATTAAAAAAAAGAATGGTGGGTGAAAAATCAGCAAACAGTATACTGAAAACATAGGGCATCAAGCAAATTAAAAGTGTGTTGCTTTCCTTTGAAGGTGTATTTGTATTTGAGATTAATAGTGTTTGAACGGATAAAAGTCTTTGTCAAATTTAAATAAATTGTTTTGCCTTTTTTTTCATGGTTCAATCTGAACACCGACGAAAATGTGAGGATCCACCTATAGCTTTCTAATTTTGAAACAACTAAAAGAAAAGTCGTAGCTAATCATGGTTTTCAGGTATGAATTGACTTAAGATGCATCAGGATTTGATGTTATCCGTGCTTTAAAAGTTGGTCATGAAATAAAAGTTGAAATGGGGGATAAAAAATTCACACGACTTGACTGATTCACTGGAAAATCCCCCTGGCCATTCATTAGGTATAAAAACAAGATGCATCTCCTTAAATTCATCGATATGTGCTTCTAGTTTATCTTATTTCTCTGACCGCAGCTGGATAAACGTTTCATTGTGGATGCTTTGCCTCTTAGTATTTATATTTAATTTATTTTTTTATTTTTTAGGTTTTAGCTTTGAGTAAACTAAATCGTCCTGAAGATACATTTCCAATTATAAAAAGGGCGTTGGGGAGAGAAGATCAGAACAAAAGGACACAGCTAGGTTCTGATGTCCTATCCGAACTCCACGAGGCCATTAGCCGGGTTGAAGATTCTGTCCTCAAAGACGAACTGAATAGTGAACTCCAGAAAATAGAAAAAGCAATGAAAGAAGCCAATAGAATTACAGATAAGGTAAGCTACCCCAAACAAGGGACATAATGGTACTTGTATGATATAGCCCCTACCTAATAATCTTCTAATATGTATCTCTGACGCTCAATCTTAGTGAAATATACCAAAGTCGGATAAAAAAAAATACTTGAGAAAAAAATACGTGATATATTTGCACTTTGGGGGAGGGGGTGGGGATAAAGTATAGCGGGTCTGAATGCCTAATGTGTTACAATTATTCTGCATATTATGTAGTAAGAACTGTTTTCTAACTTCACACTGTCCAAATACTGAAAGTGGTCAAAAAGTCATTTGTAGCTGTATGAGGGCTATTTTCAAATATTTCAATATTGTAATCCCTCTTCTTTCCATTTATAGTAAAATATTTCCATTTTTTTACATTTATAGTTATATCCATAGTCATGATATACGAGGAGCGTCATATTTGGTGCATCCATTTAGAAATGCGACTTAGGAAAAAAACTTCGAAAAAAAAAGGTTTTCTTTGTGAAAAATTTAGCCTCCTGTGTATGGGATATAATTCCAATCCAGATAAGGAATTCGAACCATCTGGGATTCTTCAAGGTTACAGTAAAGAGATTTTTCCTTGCAAGGAATATGAATCATGTGTGTATTTATATAAGTAGAATGCTTATTGTGTCTCTATGAATTGCGTATGAACGGTAAGTAGCGTAGCGTAAAACACAACACCAGATGTGAGAAAACCACGACCCTTGTTTTGGATTGCACTTCTTGGCATTCCAAAAACCGTAGCCAGTACTTTTCTCGCAGACAAATTTTAACGGGCTTTCTTTCGCTTGCTTAGAGAAGTGGTTTGTCCCAACTGCATTAAGTGCTGTTTATCTCGGCGTTCTCACAGGCCAATCAAATTCTTATTGTCAGTAACTATTCTCTTCAAAAATTCTTCTGTCGTAATATCGTATCGATAATGATAAAATAAACGATTTTATAATCAAACGCTTCACGGTCATGCCGATCAGCGGCAGTTTTTGTCATCATAAAATATAAAGCATTAAACATATAAAGTCATGGCCATCGTCATACAAATTTATACGTTAAAAGAAAGTGGCAGAATCTATTCTTTATTTTTGTGTTCGTCCGTCAGCAGTTTTGGTCCCTAGCGAGCACAAAGTTCATAGTATCCTAGGTCTTTGGTCATTCTCTATTGTAAAAGACTTCAAGAAATTTCGGGAAGATGATCGGAAAATTCCATGACTTTAAACATACGATTATCACGATTTTTTTCATGATCTTTTTAACCAGCTAATCACTGACAGAAGAAAGCGTACCGCTCCTGTCATCGTGAATATTTGTATTTCTGTTGTTTTTTTTAATCGTATACATTGACGGACAATACTTCATTCATACTGTTAGGACTATAAACATCGCACAATTACGATGAATTACGGTTGTTGAGTGATATTTGGCCAAAAGAAAGCTTATCACGCTTCGTACCTCACACTACTATGACGCTTCATGTTTCAAGGCTATGTCTAGTGAACACGCGATAGTACGATGCTCCACTTTGCACAGCTAAAAGTGCACTGAGCCAACACGTACAGTGGTGTGTGGGTGATGACGCTCCTCAAACTACTTCTCGTATTATGCATAAACGAAGGTTACTTTCTGGACGACCCTCGTCTACATGAACACATTCATACACGTGTACGTACATAAAGTAGTACTGGAGTGTGTAACCACAAAAAGAGAACACATTCAAAGAAAATTTTCTATGCAATTATTAATTACAAGAAAAAAGCAGTAAGTGCAAATCAAAACATGTCCACAAGAGGATAACAGCCATAGGCAAAAGACCTAGCCATAGGCAAATCTCTTCATTTCACTTGGAAACCAATTTAGCAAACGACATTAATATATCAATTGAATTTTGTCAGTGTAGACCAACACTATACCGATCACATATACGAAGGTTGTAGATATTTCCCCTTTTTTTCTTCTTAAGATTGTAGATATTTCCCCTTTTTATTCTTCTTAAGGTTGTAGATATTTCCCCTTTTTTATTCTTAAGGTTTTAGATATTTCCCCTTTTTTGTTCTTAAGGTTGTAGATATTTCCCCTTTTTTATTATTAAGGTTGAATATATTTCCCCTTTTTTCTTCTTAAGGCTGTAGATATTTTTCCTTTTTTTCTTCTTAAGGTTGTAGATATTTCCCTTGTTTTCTTCTTAAGGTTGTATATATTTCCCTTTTTTTTTCTTCTTAATGTTGTAGATATTTCCTCTTTTTTTCTTATTAAGTTTGTAGATATTTCCCCTTTTTTATTCTTAAGGTTGTAGATATTTCCCCTTTTTTCTTCTTAAGGTTGTAGATATTTCCTTTTTTTCTTCTTAAGATTGTAGATATTTCCTCTTTTTTTCTTATTAAGGTTGTAGATATTTCCCCTTTTTTCTTCTTAATGTGTTTTATATTTCCCCTTTTTTATTCTTATTTCTTTATTTATTTCCCCTTTTTTATTATTCATTTTTTATATATTTCCCTTTTTTCTTCTTAAGGCTGTAGATATTTTCCCTTTTTTTATTATTAATGTTTTATATATTTCCCCTTTTTTTTCTTATTAAGGTTGTAGATATTTCCCCGATTTTTTCTTAAGGTTGTAGATATTTCCCCTTTTTTTATTGTTGTAGATATTTACCATTTTTTTTCTTCTTAAGGTTGTAGATATTTCCCCTTTTTTTCTTATTAAGGTTGTAGATATTTCCTCTTTTTTTCTTATTAAGGTTGTAGATATTTCCCCTTTTTTATTCTTAAGGTTGTAGATATTTACCATTTTTTATTATTCAGTTTGTTTATATTTCCCATTTTTTTCTTCTTAAGGTTGTAGATATTTCCCCTTTTTTTATTATTAAGGTTTTAGATATTTCCCCTTTTTTTTCTTATTAAGGTTGTAGATATTTCCTCTTATTTTCTTCTTAAGGTTGTAGATATTTCCCCTTTTTTATTATTAAGGTTGTAGATATTTCCCTTTTTTCTTCTTAAGGTTGTAGATATTTTCCATTTTTTTCTTATTAATGTTTTAGATATTTCCCTTTTTTTCTTCTTAAGGTTGTAGATATTTCCCCTTTTTTTCTTCTTAAGTTTGTATATATTTCCCCTTTTTTTTCTTATTAATTTTTTATATATTTCCCTTTTTTTTCTTATTAAGGTTGTAGATATTTCCCCTTTTTTTCTTCTTAAGGTTGTAGATATTTCCCCTTTTTTCTTCTTAAGGTTGTAGATATGTCCCCTTTTTTCTTCTTAAGGTTGTAGATATTTCCCCTTTTTTTCTTCTTAAGGTTGAAGATATTTCCCCTTTTTTTTCTTCTTAAGGTTGTAGATATTTCCCCTTTTTTCTTCTTAATGTTGTAGATATTTCCCCTTTTTTTCTTCTTAAGAAACAAGATTTTTGCTTGCTTTTTATATATTAGACAAAATTTTTGCAACAAATTTTGATAGCAGTTCCACCATAGAACTTTTACTGAATGGTTGTGTTCAACATTAATCAAATTTTTTAAAAATTCCTGAGATATTTCAGATATGCCCTTTTGACAACCTGGATGCTCTTAGTTTCTTTTAGTTTAGTTGACATTCTCCTCAACATGCTTTGGAAGTCTGAGCTTATTAAGCTTAGCCTTTCCTTTGAAATCGCGGTTACGTCCTTTGGCACCCTTGGGTACACGTATTGTCTTTTCTTTTACTTAAACATCTTCAGCAACATTTACTTGAAGTTCCAAAGTAATACCCTTAACCCTGGGGTATTGCACAGACGCCCTTTGTACAATCTAAATACAAGTGGTTTTCAATTTAGTTTTACATCCCCTATAGCTTTCCCTGAAAGTTTCAACTTAATATCATATTCTTTTACTTTGTGTCCATCTTTGGAGCAAATTTAATAACATCACAATACAAGTTGTATTATTATCACATGCCAGGGCTGAAAAACACCAGTAACTTTAATTGGGCGAAGGGTGTATTTTCTTGCAAGATTTTTTTATGCGGTTTCCCTCACAGTTTTAAGGACGTCTTTTTACGGTATTGTTAGTAAAAAAGGACTTGGCTTTTGTTCGTATTTTTTTTAAGAAAAGTGAAAAAACAACGATTTTTCCTTCCCTGGATTACTCCTACCCTCCCGAGGGCCACATCCATAATTTTGTTTGGGGGGGGGGGGGTATAAAACTGTTGAAACACTCATCAAAAATTTGTTTAAACGCATTGCGATTTGTTTTAACGTATCAGAAAAATATATCGGGGGGGGGGGGCACGGCATATTGCCTAGCCTCTTTAATTTTCGTGAAGTGACACCAGTGATCGACGCCAGTGGTTTAGATGGGGAATAGAGGACGTTTTTCTTGTAATATTTTCTCGGCTCATTTTGAATCTAGTTTTTGTGTTCATGTTTAGAGCAAATTTAATAATATCACAACATAGCTTGCATTATCGTCAAGTAGGTTATATCAACGTAAATGGCATTTACATTGGATATTGAACTAAATCAAAATACACTATTTGTATCCAAGGTTGTCAAAAGGGAGTACATGTGATATTTGCGGAAAAGTTAAGAAAGTTAAGTTGAAACTTTCAGGGTATGTGTAGGGTAATAGTTGCGTTATATTTTCTATACTCAAGGTTGTAACAAGATATGGGCTGGAATCCTTTCAACTCCATAGAAACCAAAAAATTGTGCAGATTTTCAAATTCTATATAATTGAGTATTTTCTCTCACTACACGTCGATTGAAATTATTATGGTAAAGCTTTTGTTGAAAAATTTTTTTCAAAAGTTTGGAAAATATTAAAATATTAAGCCAAAATTTGGAGTCTTATTGGTAGAAACTTAAACGATGTAAAATATTTTCTAAGCGCAAAACGCAAAAGGATGTGTAAAATAAAAACCGCCAGAAGCGTTCACTATACAAATAAAAGAATTTTGTTTTAAATATATAACATTATTTAGAAAAGGATCTAACTAAGGAAAACTTTCTTAATAGTATTTCTTAACTAATGCACCACGTTATATAGGTACTTTTCCGTGTCCTGTCTTTTCCTTGTCACGTTTCCCCTATATTTGGGACAATACTTTTTTATTTGGATTGTCCCCAATCATTGCTTGTATTCAACAAATTTCGTAGGATAGTTGCATCTGTGTGCCATTTGACAACCTTGATGCACTTAAACTCTTTTGTTAAGTTCAATAACTGCAGTAGTAGGAACAGCAGCAGTACCAGTAGTTGTAGTAGGAGACCTAGCAGTCGCAGTCAAAGCTGCAGTAGCAGTCGAAAATAGTCGTAGTCACAGTCATAAGTAGTTGGAATTGCAAGTAACCGCAGTTGTTGTCGCAAATATTTGTAGTCACAAGTAGTTGTAGTCGCTATTAGTTGCAGTCGCAGTCAAAAGGAGTCACAGTTGCAATTAGTCGCCGATTGTCGTAGTCACAAGTAGTCGCAGGCACAGTCACAAGTGTTTGCTGACACATTCGCAAGTGGTGACAGTTTTAGCTCCAGATAGCCGCAGTTGCCTGTATTTGCAGTTGTTATTAATCGCAGTTGTTTTTTTTTTCTATAATGGTTAACGTCATGTACTTTTTTGGCAAACATCCGCCATGCTCGGCATAGTTTAGTCACTGTTGGCACAGTTCCTCCACGCTTGGCTTGCGCAACCTGGTGTACATGATTTCTAAGACTATATAGCCCCTCGAGAGTCTTTAGTTGTACAACAATTATGTTCGCAGGAATTCTTTCGGAAGCGGTGTTTCGGGAGGGGGGTAAATCGAATTTTTAACTCCGTTAATATTATATTTATTTGTGTTAGAGTTATTTTCCAAAATTGAAAAAATTGGTGTAAGAACTTCATAGTTTTCAACCACCTTCCCTCTCCGCCTATGGTCTTCCCAGAAAAAGAAGTGCTCAAAAACACTTTGATTGGAAACGGTAAATTCGTTATTTGTTATTCATCTACTTACAAAATATGAAATGCGTTCGTATCTTAAGATTTTTCAATTTTTCATACAGGTTTTTCCATTTTCAATGTGCCTACCAGGAATGTTGGACTTGTACCGAAAGAAAATATTTTCAGTCCAGTCTAGTGATTATATTTACTTTTACAAATTGTAGCTCATACATCCGATTTGATATTCCTAAAATCCAACTTGCTTTTAATAGATCAAAGTCTTTTGTCTTTTCTCCCATGTTGAACTGGATTCAGTGTTACCAGATGTCTGGTTTAAATTTGCGCCACATAAAAGTGAAAATGCGCCAAAAGTACCATTTTTCTAGTGAAGTTTTGCCGAATGAACGACCCCCCCCCCTCAAATGCGCTAATTTGAAAAATTCAATGCGCAACCGCCTCAAATAAGTTTCTAAATGTCGCAAATGCGCCCCATCTGGCAACTCGAACTGGATTAAGGAGGAGTGAATCTAGGTGTCAAAGTCTAACCATAGGAATACATTTTCGTTGTGAACGCTCATAAACTGGGTTTGTTATCGTGGCGATCCAAGCAGTAGCGCTACTAAGACTCGTAGGATCTGTTTGAGAATTGAGTGCGAATAAAATCGGTGACTAGCCTTAATTATTCCTAAATATTGGTTTGTGAGTCACTTTTTCGATGGAAAAAGTCATTATTTCTTGGAATTATTTAGTTCTTTCCTTCTCAAGATTCCGTAAGATATTTTTTTTTCAGACGTTGGCAGAAAATTTACTTGCTCCGATTGAAATGAAATTACAAGAAAACCCAAAACAAGCATGGGATAACGCCCTGAGAGATGTTTCTTTCAGTAGAAATAGAAGAGACCAAAGACGCAGAAACGATGAATATGATTAATAGTGAACATGTCTGATTTATTAGATATTTTTCATGTTTTTTTTATTTAAATTAACATGAATTGTTTTTCAAAGTGTTGTGTTTGCCACTTTTTCAAAGCCAAAATTAATAGCTTATGGATTTTATTCGCATTGAAGATGAGAAAATCTTATCAATACAGTCACACTTTTTCTGTGAAAAATTGTGATTTAATTCTCTTCTTAGAATAATTTGTCACATCGTGAATACTTTCGATTTTCCACAGATTTTTTTAACTTCATAAAACTATTGTGCACATAGTTTTGTGTGATCAGAAAAAAGAATAGTTCCCCTCTCCTCTTGTCTCCCCGTCCCTTCTCTAAAAAGACAAACTATTCTCGAAAGTTTCAAGTCTGAAGAGCTTTTAGAATTGCGTTTAGGAAAAACACGACTTCTTCGATTTTTTTTTTTCAATGTGTAGCCTTTTAGACTACTTGTTCTTTTAAAAAATGAATCAGAGAATGTAGGTAGCTAAACGTGGTTGGCGCGTAACAGAATTCAATAAAACGTGATTTTTTCATAAGATTGACTAGCGCTGTTCCAATCATCTCTACAAATAAACTGTAATGACAATTTTTTCTCCCAAGACAGGTTTTTTAGAAACATGTTTTTAAACTCTTGGTTGCTACGCGCTATTTGAACCCCTCCGTAAAAACTTAAACACTAGCAAGGTTTTTCGAATTTTTAATATATAAATGGTTGTGTAATTTTATGGTTAGCCAATACAAAAAAAACAAGAATTTGAATCCTTGGTATTTTAATGAATGAATCGGAGAGATAATTAAAAAATGAATCAGAGAGATAAAATCGTTTGAGAGTAATTATCGTGGTTTTAGCTGTAGCCGCATCGTGGTTATAGCGGTAGCTACAACCTAGTAAGAGACGAACACGTACCATATGGTACTACTACTACTAACAACTCACCGTAGCGCCAAGCCGCCTGAAACCAACACAGCTACGCATGCTCCTCCCTCGTCCCAACCTATTCAAAGCCTTACTCTTTACACACACACACACCCAGGAATTTCTTATTCCCCTTAAATCTTTCTTATTACGACTTCCACCCCAACCGAGGACGACCTGCTTGCCCCTTATTCCTAAACGGTAGGTTGAAAAGGACAACCTTTGGCAATATGTCATCATTCATCCGCAGAACGTGCCCTAGACATCTCAACCTTTCTCTCATCGTAGCGATAGAAATCGGGATTGAACCACACTTTCCGTACAGCCTATTGTTTGAAATACGGTCAGTCATTCTAGTACCCTAAACAATCCGTAGAAAATATCTCTGGAAAACTTCTAGCAAATCTTACTCCGTTTTTTGGAGCGCCAATGCCTCAGGACCATATTTGAGCACTGTCATCACTGTAGCTTCCAGTATTCTAATCTTGATTTACAGACTTATCGTCTTATTCTTCTAAATTGTTGTCAGCTGTGAAAAAAACACCTTTGGGCCTTGGCTATTCTACTTTCAACTTCTTCACTTCGCCCACCGTCTTTACTAATCATACTACAAAGGTAAGTGAAGCTCTCCACCTGACCGATCTTTTCGTTACCCCATGCCACCTTTTAATCTTCACTTATTCCTAGCCTTAGCGACTTAGTCTTCTTAACATTAATTTTCAAACCTATTCTAGCGCCCTGAACTCGCAAAGGCTCTAAACGTCCCATTTAGTGACAAAAAACAATAGTTTGAGATCCCTAAAAATGATATCAGATCGAATTCAAAGTACAGCGTTAGAAACACCCTGTCCGAAAACTTAATAAAGGAAATTTACAGTCCCTTGGCTTGAACAACAAGAAGAATCCATTGGATTGAAAAACAAATGAAAGTGGCTGGAATCACGATGTTCTGCATCGAAAGGATATTTTTTTCTTTGGAGCTAGCGGGGCATAGAACTTCATACTCTTACCTTAACACCTTAGATCCTCCTGTGCCTCCAGAGGCGCTTAGAGCATCCAAAAAGAGTCGCCAGTCATCTCTTATCTGTGCGGTCCCCCGAACATCTTTCCATTCAGGTTGGATTGAGGCATTGAGTTTTTGAGGTCAGCTCGGTAGCTGCGTCGTAGGGTTTTTTTGGGGCGTCCTCTTCTTCTGGTGGCTGCCACTGAAGGACGACCTTTGGTAGTCGAGTTTCGGGTATGCGGATCACATGACCGAGGTATCTCTTCTTCCTATATTTGATCACTTTGGTTACCAGTGGCTGAGATGTCTTCTGTCGTATAGTACCGTTTGTTACTTTTTGGGACCAGTGGAATAACCTGATTTCCTCTATGTAAATATTGACTATTCCAACTGAGAAAAATCCATAGGCTTTTTCCTGTGTGTAATTATCATTGAAAAATCGTGGTTGCTGTATTAGCTGCAACCTAGTAAGAGACGAACACGTCTCATGACATTTAAATAAATATTGCTCAAAACCCCTAGAAATAGAGTCAAATCGAAACACAAAGAACAACATTAGAACTGTCGTGGCCGAAACCTTTATAAAGAAAACTTGTAGTCTCCTGCCTTAAACAACAAAGAAATTCGATTGGATTGAAAAACGAGGTTATAGCGGTACCTTTATCGTTTACCTCGTATTGCAAATGAGCTTGCAAAACTTTATCATTGTTTTAGCGGTAGCTGCAACTGGTGAGAGACATCTATAGTAAATTTGAGCTATTTTGAGTGTGAAAACCTTATCTTATAATTGTTTTAATTCTTGAATTTGCATATAAAACGCAAGATATTAGTCGACTAATAAAAGCACTAACAGTAAATTGATTTCTGAAGATAACTATACCTTCAAATGGAAGCTAGACCTCCATAAGCTGTTAGGTGTAGAGTGTTTTTGGTTTAATTTGCCCCAATAATGCCACATAAATTGCCAATTCAAAACACAAACAGTATGTTGATTCCCGAAGATAACTATACCTTCAGATGGAAGTTCGACTTTCATTCTATTCTCAAACACTGCACTGTATGTGGCGGTTTTTGTCATTACAGACTTAATTACCTACCGACTTTCTGAAATTTTTAAGATGTATGTATCTTTGTGTTTTCCAAAGCTTGTAAAGCCATTTACAAAGCTGACACAAATATGTATAATTAATAAGCAGAAACAATTGAATAGATACATTAGATCTAGACTCCTAGATCATATTTAGGTATGAAATAGACTCCTCTCGTTTCTTGAGTTTGTCCGTGAGATATAGCAACAAACTGAATACTGATGCTAGAAAGGGTAGCTGAAAAATCATGTTGGTTAAAGTCATGGGCGCCCATAGCTGAATTCCAGGGGGGGCAAACCTCGCCTAATTGGCACTTTTAATGCTATATAATAGAAATCTCCGAACAAAAATATAAAAATAAGGCAGCATCACTCAGCCAGGGGGTGGGTGCCCCCCCCCCTTATGGGCGACCATGGTTTAAGTTTTTTACTGCCTAACATTTAAATGGGTTTAGATCTACGGTCATTTGAGTGTAAAAAGGATTAATTCTGCAATTTGTTTCTTTTAAATAAGTCATTGTGACAGACTTAAGATAGGATGGAGCAGATTGGCATCCCTTCGCAGATGCCAAATTTTGGTTTACTTTCTCTTTTGTTGATTTGTGTGAATAAATGTTTGTCCTACAAAAAAAAGATAGCATGGAGCAGTAGCCATTCAAATTGTTGAACACTAGAGAACTTGAGATTTGAAGGCTACATTTAAGGGAGAATTAAATCTTTCGTTTATTGGGTGAAAACATAGCATTGAATTGTCGGACAAATTCCAAAGATTATTGGACAAAAAAATCGTCACTTAAAAAATAAATTAAGGGGAACAATTTTCCTCACTGATACAGTTACATACAGAAATGAACATTTGTACATGGTAGTTGCAGTCGTAGCTTCAACCTAGCATAGGACGAACCACAGCCCCTAGTAACTAATAAATAGCCCAAAACCACTAATAATAAACGGTTTTGGATGTACCCCAAAGTACACCACTGGAATAGTCTAGGCTAAAAACTCAGAAAATTTACAATCCCCACTGTAGACGGGGAGGGGGAGGATGTTACTAATAGTTCTACGCCACTCTTGGGGAATCTCTAATTCTGTTAGAGTGACCTGGTGATACTTTGGAATTAGGGTAACTCCCAAGCGCCACGGATTTCTACTTGTCCCGTCTCTGGTGGTTTACGCAACCACCAGGGTTCTTTGGCAAGTGTACTTTCGTCGTGATATAAAAGTGCCACACTATATGGTCCAAGCACCAATACGATTAAACCACCCACTTTGCCTTTATGTCTCTCGAGGAAAGATCTCTTGCTTAGTATAGGATTCTCCTCCTAAATCAAGCTAATCGAATCTCAGCCTCTCTCTAGGCTTCAGATCCTACCTAGGCTAATCAGAAACGTCAAAGGTAAAAAAGAAAAGAATTCGTACTATATTATCTCTGAACTCAGTACAAGAACTAAGTGGCGTGTCGATTCCAGCCAATCCAAACCCTCGCCAGGTGCCATGTCAAGCTCCAATGAATCAACTTATTTCCGTTTTCAGGAAAAAATGCCGTTGCTATTGTTAGAGAAAAATTACCACGTAAAGGAAAAGGGGATAACGAACAGAATCAGAGAAAGAGAAAAAGAAGGACATTTATCTTAAAACAAAAAACAAGGACCGAAGTTTTCAACACCTCCCTCCTAGGATAAATGGCCGCTAATCCGATAGATTGGCTGGAACCTAAAAACACAAAAGATAAGATATACAACACCAACTTTAATATCACCGAACTTATTTATCCTCTCTTCTTTCTTCTTTTGTACCTTTCCACTACAGCTACCCATTGGCTTATGGATCCGCGACTATACCATCCGATTAGCTTAATTTCATTGCCATTTAGTATCTCTGTCCAACCAATCAAAGCCATTGTCTGTGCGGCTATCTTTATCAAGCTTGGGATTTTGAAAAAGGGAGAATCAATACGATTTTTGGAGCTTAATCGTTTTTAGCATGATTAAATAAAGATTTTCTCGCTCTCACGAAATTTACACTTAAGAGAAGCATAGAATCAGGTTCTGGGACATTCGATGATGCCAGTCATCAAGAATAATTGGCTGAACTAGCTTCTTTAATCTCCATCTGTGGAAACAGCACCACATTTCAAATAAAATGTGAATTGCCCCTTGGCATAATTTGATGTCATGCATTGTGGAAAATGTAAAGGCCAGTGAAAACGATAGGGTTCAGGGAAATGAGTGAATACCTGAACAAACCATAAATCATTTGTTTCTGGGTCCCTTCTTCTGAGACAGTTGTATGAAGAACAAACGGCGATGTCAATTGAAGACTAGAAAGGCAAGGCCTCAGTAAAGGGATCACAACTTGCCCACCAGCTATGCATTCAGGGAAATTGCTGTCCTTTATTATTTCCCGCAGGTGATCTTCCCAAAGGGATTCCTCCCCTCATAAAAGATCAAAATCTCTTTTGAGTTGATAAAATCAGTCTCGGATTCCTTCCCAAATTTCTTCAATCCAACCCAAAATTCAGCACCTCCCACTTTTTCCATAGCCCGTTGTAATCCATTCAATTTTATGATTATCCTTATTTTTTCTCACGAAAAAATAGAAGAGAAGGTCATGGGCCTTCTCCTCCCTCTTAAGGTTTTTCGGTTTACTGTAGCTTTCTAACTTTCTCACGGGTTTTGGACCTCTCCCCCCCCCCCCGAGCTCTTTTATCTTCTAGTCAGTTCGTAATTCCCCCGAAGTTTTGTTTTCCACCACTGCAGACTGAATCCTCAAATTTTGTCTCTTCTCTATTTCTTTTTCACTTTCCTCAACTTTGTCAATCGCGCAACATAAATCGTCATTAAATCTGAGATGGACCCCAGTGTCCATCCTCTTTGACTGCCTTTCTTTATTTTAGTCCCACTTTGCATCTTTTCTCTCTATTTTTGTTTTCTTTACTTTTACCGTAGAAACAAATAATTCCTCCTCAAATGTGGGAATTGAATTCCTACATTTGGTTTTCCATATTGTACCAAACTTTCTCGAACTTTACGAGGAAAAGCGCATACAAAAAAAATAAATTATATATTTTATGTGTTTTTTATACATTGTAGAGGAGGGTGGAAGCCTCCACCCTCCTCTACCTTTTCGTGAATTATACCTCAGACATTTTTTTATATAATTATATCTTATAAATTTTATATATTTATGTAAAAAAATCATTTTTTTTATATTTTTCTTGTATATTTTTTATATATTATAGAGGAGGGTGGAGGCTTCTACCCTCCTACCTTTTCGTGGATTATACCTTATATATTTTTTTACGAGTTTCGCCCCGCGATCGCTTGCCACATGGAATAGATTGCCGGCAGAGGTAATCCCGAGAAATTCGTCTCTTGAACCGTTCAAGAGAAGGTTTAAAAAGTACCTCAGGGTTAGAAAATGAGGTAACTACTAGGACTAGCGGCAAATCATCATTTGTGTTGGAGCCGTGAAGTCTGTAATAAAAAAACAGTTCCATAGTAGCTCGCTCATAGTGGTTTCAATCGTTATCTGAGTTTTATAAAACCAACCCCTTTTCTCTCTAGGGTTTAGCCAATCGCTTTCATATTTCGTTAGTTGTTATTGTTCAATCTATTGTCGTGACCTAGCACTGAAACCCCACCTTTCCTACTTTCATAGTGCTTGAGGCCAACATTGTACCTTCTAGTGCAGTTATTTTCCATTTGCACCCAGCCGCATCTTCGCCTCCAAGTTTCACTGTGTCGTAAGTTGCTATTGTACCTTCCATTCCCCTTGTGTCAAGCCATTTTCTACTCCCAGCTTTCAAAATGTCATTGGTGGTTATTGTACCTTCCATCAGAGTCGTTCCTAGGATTGGTGGCACCTGGCGAAAAAATAATTATTGCGCCCCCTTCAAACTCAAATATAAGCAATAAAAAATCGAATCAAAGTGAAAATTTTATCAAAGAGGGCCAGCCCTGAGCCATGCCTCTTCCCTCTTGTTGTGACGAACGTTTTATATGTAGATAAATTTTTACATTCACGTGCCTATAAGGCACAGAGGTAAAAAGGGCAAGGCTGGGTAAAATCTGTCTCTTAAAGATTTTTTTTTCAGGGTAGCAATTGCTACCAGGTGGACTAGTCCCCCCTCTGTGAGTAGTTACCCTAAAACAGCCAAAATCTTTATGAATGAATATTTCGGTTATACATTTGAGCTAGTGAATGACCTTTATAGAGCCATATGTAGTGAGTTTGGAGAAATTGTTGTCTAATTTTTCTTGATTCCCTTGGGTATTCCTTGAGTCTAAGCCTTTATTACTGGTGCTGTGGAATGGTAGTAGTTTCCCTCCTGTTGCGACGAGCGCTTTCAATTTACATTAAAATGTTACATTCTTGTGCATATACAGCAAAGAGGTGAATAGGGCAAGGCTAGGTATCATGGTCCTCTCAAGGATTTTATTTTATTATTGGGGGGGGGGGCTAGCAATTGCAGCTAGGTGGACCGATGGAGAGTCTGCTCTTGTGAGGGCTTACCTTACGACAGCGAAATAATTTCCAAATGAATATTTCGGCTATATATCGAAGAGCTTGAGATTGAGTAGTAACAGTAATAGCCAAATGTACACAGTGCCTTTTCCTTGGTTCAACATCCATTGTAAGTTTTAACTAAATACGTAAAGTAGTTCCTGAGGTATGGTTCATATGCTGTTTTGACAACCTGCATGCAAATAGTGTTTTGATTTAGTAAAACATCCCTTTAACATTCCATTAATTTTTCACCTTAATACCTTTAGTAGCAGTGGCGTAATTTCGTCAAAATCCTGGGGGGAGGGGGCAAAGTTTGAGCCAATTTTCAGAAATCAATTGAAAATGACAGTGAAAACTGAAAAATGATCCATATATTACCATAAACACAAAGATATACTAAAGAAAACGGACCTGTTTATCTGGATACTTGAATTATGCAGGCTTATCATCAACAGATGATGGGCTGTTTCAGTAACAAAATAAATCGCTGCCGCAGCAAAGTGGCGTTCTCTGTTATTTTGGGGCACAAAACATCAATTTTATCGTATGAAACCAAGAGAGGAAAGGATATAATAAATGAAAAAAAAAAAAATCAAACAGGTGAGAAAACTAGGAATTTTATCAACCAGTGGTAAAATATTAAGACGAACATGGTAAAAAAGTGGTAAAACAGTAAAATCAAATAGGTGAGAAAACGAGGAATATTATCAACCAGTGGTAAAATATTAAGACGAACATGGTAAAAAAGTGGTAAAACAGTAAAATCAAACAGGTGAGAAAACTAGGAATTATATCAACCAGTGGTAAAATATTAAGACGAACATGGTAAAAAAGTGGTAAAACAGTAAAATCAAATAGGTGAGAAAACGAGGAATATTATCAGCCAGTGGTAAAATATGAAGAAAACATGGTAAAATAGTGGTAAAACGGTAAAACAGTGGTAAAATATGAACAAGCAAATATTTCGAAAAGGACCTCCGCTAAGTCATCCTCAGTGTTCAAAAAAGGAAAAAAACCCAACAAAATCTAACCTTTTGAAGTGTACTTACCAAGAGGAGAACAGACACTGAATAAAAAAGAAAAACCCACCAGGAATTAATGAAAGAAAATTCACCAAAATGATTGAGCAAGGATTCTCTGCCTTGCAATTGTTTTAGACTGTCTGCAATTTTGGTTTTCATTAGATAGGCGTAGTGGTTTTCTTAAATTAGACTGGGCGAAAATATTGATTGAGTCCTTTAATATTAGATTATTATAAATTGGGCTTAAGGAAATATCTCTTTTGTTTTTTTTATATATTCATGTATAGCCAGTGTGATCTTAGATTGTATTAACATCAATTACGGTCTTCCAAAATCGGTTAGACTGCATTCAAATCCCAAGACAGCCAATCCAATGGACATGGTTAGTGTGACAATTCTTCGATCCCTATAGACACTTTTGTGATGAGGAATGATGAATTAACTCATCAATGGATAAAATTCGGTCTTGTAAACCACGCAAAATAAACTAACTATTTGGATTTGAGGGGTGAATATAAGAAAGCCTTGCTTTCAAACGACTTCACTGTTAAAAACAGACAGTAACTTTTGTGACACCATTCTAATCAAAGAACAGACGTCACAAAATATTTAAGCAGACTACCGTGGTGAACTATGTGGAAACATAAAGGAAGATGAAGTTAACTCAGAGGTTCAAGCACATTCACATGATAACAGGGTAATGTATCAAACAATCACTATTCAGGGAAAATGACAGACTTGGTGATTATTGGTCTAATGGATCATCTTCAGATCCAATTAAGGATCTTCAGATCCTAAAGACGCAACCAGCATTAGAACACATAAGAAAATCATTAGAATGTTGGCCAGTAAATCGTTACGGATGGAAGTATACAACCCTAATTTTAATAAGGCTTGTACATTAAAACAGACTTGGAAGTAACAGAAAACAGATGAAAACAAGCACCAAATTTATCGGCTATCAAAAACTACCCAGTTGGACACGGTTTTTGTCTTTTTTATCCAAAAAAAAGACAAAATCTCATTTTTTTTTTTTTTTGAATGCTCACACTTATAGAAATGATATGATACCAAGGTCTATCATATGTGGCACTCTCATCAACAAAGCATATATTGCAAATCAAATACAAGGAACAAAACAACTGATTTAAGTAATTAATTCTTATATTGATTCAATTCAAAATTCCGTAAGAAACCCCATACAAAAAAATTAGTAAATACATGGAAAATGGAATAAACTCAAATCCTAAATATGTTCAATATTATTCTTTTGCGTCGTCTCTAGTGACGGGAAACGGTTCCTCGACAGCTCTTGCACTTGAGTTCGCGATTACTACTTCCTTGGCAGGTCTGTCACGTCCATCTGTTTTCGACTTTTCAATTTTCCTGACTACGTCCTAGAAAAGAAATACATTAAATAGGCGTCAGAAAAAGCAAGGCGATTTATCATTTAATTAAAATCTAGGTCATCCGCTTGCCTGCTAATCCAGTAGACATTGTCAGTCATGAATTTTTCAATCAAACTTTGGTCTCCAAATACCTTCAAAGGGCTGACAAAACTGATATACTATCTGAATAAGTCTTACTGTGTTCTTATCTACCTTAGGATGATGGACATCATAAAGTAGTGAAATTATTCATTTTTGTACAACCATAATAAAGTTATTGCTAGCTTGAATCTAATTAGGCTTTCAAGTCTTTTATCACTTCAACTAAATTTATTGCTTTGACCAAACCAGCATTGGTTTTGGACACTTTTTTTGTTCTGAATGATGTTTGAGCAACAACTTATATTTTTTTCAGCAAACGTTTATTTTTTTCTGAAAAAAGAAAAGATCACGTAATTTATCACAAGAATTAATGATTTTCCACTATAGTCTAATACGTATTTTTTGTTCTAAGTGATGTTTGGGCAAATTAATCATTTTTGTACAATCATAATAAAGTTATGCCAGCTTTGCCTTTTGCAGAGACAATCTGTCTTGGCTTTACTCTAATTAGGCTTTCAAGTCTTTTATCACTTCAACCAAATTTATTGCTTTGACCAAACCAGCATTGGTTTAGGACACTTTTTCTTGTTCTGAATGATGTTTGAGCAACAAGTTATATTTTTTTTCAGCAAACGTTTATTTTTTTTCTGAACAAAGAAAAGATAACGTAATTTATCACAAGAATTAATGGTTTTCCACTATAGTCTAATATGCATTTTTTGTTCTAAGTGATTTTTGGGCAAATTAATCATTTTATTTATCATTTTATTTTATTTTTAATTAAACATGTTATTTATCTCTGGAATTAATGGTTTTCCACTATAGTCTAAAACGTATATTTTGTTCTAAGTGATGTTTGGGCAAATGCTTATTTTTGGTCTAGTTATATTATAATTGGTCTTCTATTGTACACTTATTGTTTATACTTATTACTTAAACTTAAAAAAGAGCTTTAGGGGAGAAAAATTAGAAAAAAAAGAGATAGGTAGACAGAGAAAGTGAGATTGGGAAAGGAAAAATGAAATACACAAAGGGAGGAGATTGAGGAACACAAAATACTTTGATATTGCCAAGGGCAAGGTCGCATTCAGGGGGTACTAGCATTGTACCCCCTCCCCCCACCCCACCAAAAAAAATTGCCCAACTGGTAAAAATGTAGCAAAACAATTATTTTTGTTATGTTTTTACAAGTTGGACCAAAATTTCCCTAGGAAAGTAACTTTTTGGGTATTTTCACTGAAAGAATTGAAAAAATTACAAGTTTGCACCCCAACTCCTCCCACCAAATTAAAAAAAATGTGTTTGGAAATTTTGGTCCAACTTGTAAAAACATAACAAAAATAATTGTTTTGCTACATTTTTACCCTTAATATAAATTTCCCAATTTCCCAGAGCTATATCTTTTAAAGCTATACTAAAAGCAAGATTAGTATGCTTGGTTAATGTTTTCCGCTTGAAGGTTGATAGATTGCCGTTGTCATCCAAAATAATGCTTTTTGGCCATCCACAGTGGTGTCGTTTGGGGGGGGGGGATCAGTTGTACAAGCATTGTACCCCCTCCCTCCGCCCCACCAAAAAAAATTGCCCAACTCGTAAAAATGTAGTAAAACAATTATTTTTGTTGTTGATGGGGGGGGGGGGTTCAAACAATGAATGAATAATAACATGAATGCTTTTAACATTTTACTTTGAAGTAAAATGTTTTTTTTTTGCTTTAAACATGAATAAAGAATTTTGTTTTTGAAAGATGAAGAGATAGGTCAGAAAAAAAATTAGAACAATGAAAAGTGGAAGATAATGAACTTGAGAATTTCTTTACTGACAAATACGGAAATAATAGAAGAATACTGGAGGAGATAAACTAATAGAATGAAGTAAAGAACTTACTGCATTGATATATGAAGAAGTGAATAACAGAAAAATAACAGAGGAATGAGTGACTGGAAGAACAATGAGGAATGGAATGGAAGAACAATGAATAGTAAAAGTTAGAACAAATAAGAAAAAGTTGGTTCATTATTAAAAGAATAAATAAGTGAATAATAGAAGAATCATGGAGAATAAAAGTTAGATAAATAAGTAAAGTAGAGAATTTGCTTCATTGACAAACTGAAAAATAAAAATAAGTGATTAACCAATAATAGTATACTAAAAAAGAAGATAAATGAATAAGTGAAGTATAGGATTTGCGTTGATGAAAATAAAAGAGAATAATAAACGAATAATGAAAAATAGAAGGTAAATGAATAAATGAAATAAATCATTTGCTTTATTGAAAACTGAAAGAATAAGTGAAGAATGATTTCAGATTTTTAGATGTTTGAATAAAGTGATTTTCATTCAGAAAATTTCTGGAATCTGATACAAAACTGGCCTCAATAATTTGATATAAAAGGCAGGGGCGTCCCGAGACTTATTTCGTTGGAGGGGCGATCTTCGTAAATTTTACCGAATCGCTATCTGATTTATGCCAGATTTTCTGCAGAAATCAAGAATTTTGTTAAATTTTGGGCAATTTTGCAAAATTTCTGCAAAAATTTCAAAACGTTGGAGGGGCGGCGCGCCGCTCCCCGACCCCCCCCCCTCGGGACGACCCTGATAAAAGAATTCACGACATAGATCAGCCTTGGCTAGTGGCATTAAAAAAGAAAAGCAATAATGAGTAAGAAGAGAAAGAGTAAAAAAATGAAATACCATTCCACTGATAACTTTGCCAAAGACAACATGACGACCATCTAGCCAAGGAGTTTTCTTGGTGGTGAGGAAAAACTGGGATCCATTTGTGTCTTTACCAGCATTAGCCATTGAAAGCCATCCAGAGCCATAATGCTTCAACTTGAAATTTTCATCCTCAAAACGCTCACCATAAATGCTTCTTCCTAAATTATAAATAAATCTGAATACAGAAGAAAAGATAAACACGAAAATAAATCTACAAAAATGTTTAAAGGTAAATAAACAGATTCCAAATATTAAAACAAAAATTCTAAATATCATAATAAATCAGGATTACATAAAAAATATTTTGCAACTAATATAGGGAATGAACAGCGGTTTATAAGCTATTATAACCTGAATTTTGCATCCTGTTACGAAAATTTGAGTTCATTTTCTTCCAAACTTGGTTTGGAAGATTTTTAGTCTATTATGATTTGTTATTCTACTATGACAGCTTTTTGTGCATCGGTGTCATTGTTCACATGTGTTTATGTTCTTATATGAGCCCCAAGGTTGGGCTAATAAATTCACTCCTCTTTACTAATGTCCCGGATGTCCTCATGGGTCGCGTTGAGGCCATCTCCTTCACATGTTCATGGATTAGTTTCTTATACGATGCTTGATTGTCAGCTTGTTTGAGACGGCATAGGAGGTCATCTGAAGTTATCTTGCCATCTTTTCCTAAGTCTTCCAGGTTGGCAGGTACCATGGACCTTGCATGCAATAAGTTCCAAAGCTGCCAATTACAGATCTTGATAAAATTCCAAAAGCTGAAAGCACTATAGCAGCACAACCTTTGTTTTGACAAAGCACTATAGCAGCACAACATTTGTTTTGACAAAGCGCTATAGCAGCACAACCTTTGTTTTGACAAAGCACAATAGCAGCACAACCTTTGTTTTGACAAAGCACTATAGCAGCACAACCTTTGTTTTGACAAAGCACTATAGCAGCACAACATTTGTTTTGACAAAGCGCTATAGCAGCACAACCTTTGTTTTGACAAAGCACTATAGCAGCACAACCTTTGTTTTGACAAAGCACTATAGCAGCATAACCTGTGTTTTGACAGCTTTCCTTTGAGCAGAGTATTTTTATATGTAAAATTTTCAGAACAGTAACACATGTGACGAATCTACCAAAAATTTCACACAAGCCATGAAAATTGCCAAGTAACATAGCTACCAGGTTGCCTTACTTTTTGCAAGCCATCCATGAACCCTTCCTTCAAAGGTAATTTTTGGCAGGTGTGATCCTTTGATTTGGTGTATATAACTCACAGGTATGAAAAACGTTCCGAGCAGAATTCTAAAAGCTGCCATCAAATTTCACTGTGCCATGAAAACTCAAGTAGCATTACTCCTATCTAATGCTACCCCACTTTTTCCATAGCAGGTGACCCAGCCAACTCAGTTGCTGTTATTGCACTCTCTGGAAAACTTAGCTTTTGGCTTCAGTTACCTTCAAAGGTCATTGGAGATTCTTACTAGATACATCAAGCCAGCTATACACTGCAGAGACATTTGGTCTTGAAAACATTCGTATCCAACATAAACCTTAAGAGAGCAATCTTCGATTAGCCTCTGCAGAATGAACTATTCATCAAGTTAAATTTTAACTGGTGGCAGTTAAAGGCAAGTGCTATAAATAAGTTGAATACAACTCTAAATTGTTTTCAATTACCATTTTTCATCTCCCCTCTTTTTCTAGACAAAATGTATTCTTTTTTTGCTACTTGATTTAGAGTTGAAAACTATGCCAAAATCTGAAGCTGACTTTTTTTTTCTTTATTGGTCTTTTACAAGTTTCAGAATTTATATAATTATTTTCTCTTTCACTCCATTTATTACTCTTTTTCATTTGAAAAGGAGTATTACAAGTTGAGCCAATAACAAGGGTAATAAATCACACCCAAAATAGTTGCACAGAAGCCTGACCTTAAAAATTAAGGCACCAACAATCTAAAAAAAAAAAAAAAAAAAAAAAATTATATTCCACAAATTTTCTATTTTTACCATAAAAAACAATAGAATCAATAGAACACAGATTTATATACATAAATATAGTTGTTTTAAGATCGATAAATTTTATCTTGGAGAGTAGAAAGAAGTGGAAAGAGTAAAAGCTACACATATTTATTGATCTATCATTACATAGATACTAGACATATGTTATATATTGAACATTTTTTTTACACATGTATATGAAGGCCAGTTAGTAGAAAGGGTGATTTAGTAGGAAGGATACAATAAGGTAGATGGATAAAAATTCTATCTTGGAGAGGAAACTTGACAGAATAGAATAGAAGCCTCACATCTTCACCACATAGCCAAAATGGACAAGAAGTCATCAAACCAATTCAACACATTATCTCTTACAGCAAATCATCTCTTCCAACATCTGGCAAGTTAAAAGAAGATTATGAACCCAACATCAAACATATCATCCAAGAAGATTTATCCAATCAAGTAGAACATAATGCTCCACCTAGAATGATGCACAATTTGATCAAAAGCTAAGCGATATCAAAGGAGAGAGGAATCAACAGTTGCTAATGAAAAGTAGAAATTATTGGAACAGCTTGAAGCATCTAGCAAGCTAAAAAAATATCTTGAAAACTATCCTGAACCCAACATCAAGCACAAACTCCAAGAAGATTTACCCAATCAAGTAGAAAAGAATGCTCCATCTAAACTGATCCACAATTTGATGAAAAGCTAAGACATGCTGAAAAGATATCAAAGAAAAAGGGAATCAACAGTTACTAATGAAAAGTAGAAATTATTGAAACAGGTTGAAGCATTATAAGGCTCCAGGTGCTGATAGTGTGGTAAATGTATTTCTCGAATATGGTGGTCTTAAGGTGAGAAATATTATATTGATGATTATGAATATGACGTTTGAAAACGTAGAAGCACTTGACGATTTTAGAAAAACCTTAATTAAGCCACTTTATAAAAAAGGTGATACAAGTGAGTGTGGTAATTATCGAGGCATTAGTGTGATCTCTGTAGGTAGTAAATTACAAAGTAATAGGATACTTTTTAGACAGAGAGATGCCGTAGACAAAGTTTTGAGAGAAGAACAGTGCGGTTTTAGAAAAGGAAGAGGATGTGTCGACCAAATTTTCACTCTTCGGCTAATAATTGAGAAGTGCCTAAGTTTTCAAACCCCTTTGTTCTTCAGTTTTATATATTATGGGCAAACATTCGATTTTGTTGATATAAGAGTCTTGGCGAAGGTCTTATCCTTGTATGGTATATCAAACGAATACATTAAAGTGATTAGTGCTATGTCCGAGAATAACGCTGCTGCGGTTAAGGTAAGAAATGAGGTTAGCAGCTGGTTTTTTATTAAATCAGGAGTTAAGCAGGGTTGTGTTCTATCCCCCTTTATATGGATTATTTTGATGGACTTGTTTTTAAGGAGCATAGGAAAGGCAATGGGAGATCAGGGAATCCAATGGGGAGGAAAGTCTCCTGGACTTGGATTATGCTGATGATTTAAGCATCCTAGATGAAAGTGTGAGCAAAATGAATGAAGTTTTAGAGGTTTTGCGAGTTCAGGGTGCTAGAATTGGTTTGAAAATTAATGTTAAGAAGACTAAGTCACTAAGGCTAGGAATAAGAGAAGATGAAAAGGTGACGTTGGGTAAGGAAAAGATTGATCAGGTGGGCAGCTTCACTCACCTTGGTAGTATTATTAGTAAAGATGGTGGGAGCAGTGAAGAAGTTAAAAATAGAATAGCCAATGCTCAGGGTGTTTTTTCACAGTAAAAAAAAAAGTCTGGAAGAATATGAAGATAAGTCTGCAAACCAAGATTAGAATATTAGAAGCTTCAGTGATGACAGTGGTCAAATATGTCTCTGAAGCATGGACGCTCTGAAAAGCAGATGAAGATTTGCTAGATGTTTTCCAGAGAAATTGCTTAAGGATTGTTCTGGAAACCCGGCTGACTGACCGTATTTCAACCAATAGGCTATACGAAAAATGTGGTTCAATATCGCTCTCTGGGGCTATAATGAAAGAAAGATTGAGGTGGCTAGGACGCATTGTGCGGATGAAGGATGACAGATTGTGGAAGCTTGCTCTTATTGGCCAACCATCTAGGGCTAAACGGAAAGCAGGTCGTCCCCGTCTGGGGTGGGAGGACGTCATAAAGAAAGATTTAAAGGAAATTGGAACTTCGTAGGCGGGTGTAAAGAGGGAGGCTATGAATAGATTGGGGTGGAGGAGGAGCGTGCGTAGCTGTGTTGGCCTCAGGCAGCTTGGTGCTGTGGTGAGTTGTTAGTAATAGTAGTAGTAGTAGCTTGAAGCATCTAGCAAGCTAAAAAAAAGATCTTGAAAACTATCCTGAACCCAGCATCAAGCATATACTCCAAGAATAATTATCAAATGATGTAGAACCTAATGCTCCACCTAGAATGATGCACAATTTGATCAAGAGTTAAGACATGCTGAAAAGAAATCAAAGAAAAAGGGAACCAACAGTTGCTAATGGAAAGAAGAAATTATTGAAATAGTTTGAAACATCCAGAAAGCTAAAAAAAGATCTTGAAAACTATCCTGAACCCAGCATCAAGCATATACTCCAAGAATAATTATCAAATGATGTAGAACATAATGCTCCACCTAGAATGATGCACAATTTGATCAAGAGTTAAGACATGCTGAAAAGAAATCAAAGAAAAAGGGAACCAACAGTTGCTAATGGAAAGAAGAAATTATTGAAATAGTTTGAAACATCCAGAAAGCTAAAAAAAGATCTTGAAACTATCCTGAACCCAGTATCAAGCATATCCTCCAAGATTATTTATCAAATGAAGTAGAAAAGAATGCTTCACCTAATCTGGCGCACAATTTATCAAGAGCAAGGAGATGCTGAAATGAAATCAAAGGAAGATCAAATCAAACTGATCAACATAAATCTACGGAAACAGTTTTCAAAGACAAAAAAAATGCCTTGTTAATTCTACATACAGGGATTAAGCCCAACACTTGTAGCTAAAAAACCAAAAGAACTATTACTTACCACCAGTTCCATCTTTGTTTGTAAAATCTCCACCTTGGATCATAAAATCTTTGATCACACGATGGAAGATTGACCCTTTGTATCCTTCACCTTCTGGTTTTTGAGCAAGTTCCTTAAAGTTCCTGGCTGTTTTTGGTACTGTCTTTCCAAACAAGCCAATTTCAATACTGCCAGCAGGCTCACCTCCAATAGTGATATCAAAAGTTACCTGTGAAAAATATCATAAACAAACTGTGTACTATCATATTTATGCTCATAGATGAGTACAAAATTAGTTTTATTTATTACCAAAACAAGTAAAAACGCATAAAAAATTTGTTTATATCCATTTTTTTGCGTTTTTATGAGCCAGACAAACATTTCGATTGGGAGGAAGGGAGTTCAAACCCCTTAAACCCCCCCCCGCTGGATACAGTTTTGCCTCTCAGTTTGAGGAAAATTTTAATAAGAGAAGTACTTCAAAACCTTTTGACATCTCCACAAGTTGAATAAGACCACATAGGTTAGGTTTCACCATCTCCAGAGGTCATTGGTGCCTGTTTTGGTAATGTAAAATCAAAATCAGTACCATCAAACCTATTTTGGTTCTCAAAATTTAAAAAATCTACCAGGCCTAAGATTATTGGCAACTTTTATAGTTAGGACATGGCAAGTTTTTGGAAAATCTAGAAGTTAAAGTAAAGGCTGAAAGAATTTGGTCATTTTGTACAATTAAGCAAAACATGGTTTTGAAAGTGACATCAGTTCTGTGTGATTAAGCAAAGTCCTCAATTCAAAGAATAAGATAACATAAAAACTCACAAGTACTTTAAAGCCTTTGATATCTCCATGAGTAGAGTAAGACCACAAAGGCTAGGTTCAACTGTGTCCTAAGGTCATTGGTGTCAGAAGTCATGGATATCATCCATCCATCAATCAACTGGAATGATGACAATCTCATTTCAGAATGGACTGCATTTCAAAGCCATGCAGTGCTCATGTGTGAAGGTCTTGTTGCTGAAAGGTCTGAGATAGTAGCATGAGCATACCTCCTAATCTGGGTTGGTGAACAGAGGAGAGATTTTCAGCACCTTTGAGCTTGCAGCAGCTGAAAAAGATAACATCAAGGCCTACCTGAAGAAGTTCAGACTATGTAGTGCCCCCCAAAAAAATCAAGTATTCTCTTGCTATATATTTCAGAAGCAAGACCAGAAAGATACTGAAAATGCTGACAAATACATAACAGAGCTTAAGATCCTAGTTAAACCATGTGGATACACCAATGAAAGTGAAATAGTAAAAGATCAAATAGTATGCAGAGTCAGAAATCCTAAACTACCATGAAAAACTATTAGACACTGTTGACAGCCATACACTAGCCCCAGCTGTCACCATATGCAGAGCTCATGAGTCAACTCAAGCAGAGCTCAAAACTTTTGAACAAAAGGAAATAAAACCAGAATGGGATGCTTTTACACAAAACAGATCCAGCTCCCCACAGAAGAAGACAGAGTACTACTTCTGTGACAGAAACTACTCACCCTAGCATGTATGCCCTGCAAAAGGAAAAAAGTGTGCCAAATGCAAAAAAGAACTATTTTGCAAGAGGTATACAAAAGTAAGACACTAAACACTGTTGGAATGAAGCCACACATATCCCATCATCCACCTTGTGATATGCACAACCAGGAAGAAACAGAGGTGTTCCTATCCTTTATGCCATCAACATTGTCTCCAGCAAAGATAAAATTTTTGCTGATATTTCTGTGCATGGACAAATCCACATCAACTTCAAATAGACACAGGTGCTTAGGTCAACATCCTGCCTTCCCAATACCTGAAAAAGCTCTTGCTAAAGATGCAGCTGCTAAAATCTACACAGCAACTCACCAGCTACTGCAGGTCAACCATACCTCATCTAGGAGTCTGCAACATCCCTTGTTACCACAAAAATGGACCAGCACATTGACATGCCTTCTATGTGGTTGAGTCAAACACCACACCCATACTTGGTTTTAAGGCAAGCAGACATGAATCTGATCAAGCTTGTCCTGAGCATCAAACAGTTGCCTGTAACCAAATATTGCAATGTATTTAAAGGTACAGGGAAGCTTGAAATGGAATGTGAAATACATCTAAAGGACAACACCCACAGTACATCCAGCTAGAAAAGTACCACTAGCTCTGAAGCAGAAGCTCAAGGGCAAGTTGGAAAAGCTAGAAAATAAGTTTTTACATCATTGAAAAAGTCAGTGAACCAACAGATTGGGTTAATGCCATTGTAATGGTTAAGAAAAGGATGGAGGTATAAAACTCTGCATCAACCCTGTGGACCTGAAGACGGTGATAAAACATCCCCACTACCCAGTCTGAAGATGCTGTTGCTGAGTTTGATGGAGCAGCAATATTCAGCAAGCTAGATACTTGCTCAGGCAACTCAATACTCCCACTCTCCATGTGATCTTCCTACAACACAGCCTTCAGCATCATCTATGGATGATACAGATGGAAGAGATGCCCCTTGGTATGGTGTCTGCACAAGACAAGTTCCAGGGGAAAATAGAAGAGGCATTTGAAGAATTAGATGGCATAATATTTGTGGATGTTATTCTAGTATGAGAAACCACAGAGCCCAACCAAAGGCTTGAAGTTGTTCTTAGAAGAGCCAGAGAAAAAAGAATCCATTTCAACAGTATAAAACACATATCAGCCAAAGACAGTTATATATGTTGGACACATTATTAGTAAGGATGGGATAAAGCCAGAACCAAAAAAAAAATCAGGGCTGTACAAGACATGCCAAATCCTCAGTCTAGAGAAGAGCTACAGACATAGTTAGGAATGCTCAACTTCACATCAAAGTACATACCTAATGCATCCTTTAAAAATAAGCCGCTGAGAGATATCATTAAAGCCATGGAATTCACAGGGAAAGTTAATCACAACTCCTGCATGAGACATCAAGAGCTGCATATCAGAAAATCTAGCATTCTTTGACGATTGATACAAAACAACTGAGCTCAAGGTTGCTGCTTCAAAGCATGGACTTGGAGCCAAGCTATCCTCAAATGGGAAGATAGTGGGTTTTGCATCTAGAGCCCTTATCAAGACAGAACAGAACTATTTGCAGCTGGAAAAAGAACTCTATGCAATTGTGTTTGGGTGCAAACACTTTTATCACTATATCTCCAGGTCACTGCCCACTAGACTATCCTGTTATGTTCACTCCACAATGCACCAGCAAATTTTAGCAAATAATGATCCAGACCCAGATGTATGACCTAGAACTACAGTATAGCCCCAGATCAGAAATTCTGGTACCAGATGTGCTCTTTCAACCTCACTTGCTGGATAGTGATGCCCAAATGCAGAATGAATTCAAAGTATGTGTGCACTCAGTGATGAAACCTGTGCTAGTAAGCAACCCTAGAGGAGATACGCCACAAGACAGAAAGATCCTTAACTCAAGACGCTTATGGAACTCATGCACAAAGGATGGCCTTATCACACACTAGTCAGGTCCAACAGAAGCTATCCATTCTGGAATATCAGACACAAGTTAGCAGTCCATGATGGGCTAGCTCTAAAAGGTCAAAGAATTGTTGTACCTTATCTTCTCAAAACCAACATTCTTCACCAGCTTCACTAAGTCCACATGGGGATAGATAAAAACCAAACAGCAAGCCAGAATGATTGTGTACTGGCCAGGAATGAATGCAGACATTGAGACCTTCATCCAAAAATGCAAAGCATGTGCAAAATTTGCAATGAACAATCAAAAGGAGCCATCGATTAGTAACCAGGCACCCTCACTACCATGGCAGCATACTAGCATTGACTATTTGAGTGGAACAAAACTTGTTATCTCATAACTTCTGACTATTACAACAGATATACTGAAAAGATAAACTAGCAAGTCAGATGTCAGCTGCAATCACTAACATACTGAAAGTTAACTTTGCATGTTTTGAAATCCCTCAGCTGATAACTTCAGACAATGAATCTCAACTTTTCTCTCAGGAGTTCAGAGACTTTGCACAAGTATGGGGAATCAGTTTGAAAACCTCCAGCCCCACATATCCAAGATCAAACAGTCTGGCAGAAAAATCAGTACAAACTTGCTAATGGATACTAACAAAAGCAAACAAAAGTCGAAGTAACCCACATATTGCACTGCTAGAATATAGAAACAACCCAGTTGACAGTCTTTCCTCACCCACAACTCCTAATGAGTGGCCAACTGCACAACATACAATTAGCTGAGACCCAAAGACAAAAATCCTCTCATGATACAACTGCAAAACTGCTATCTAAGTTACAACCAAATGACCAAGTTAAAATAAAACCAAAAATCATGTCCTATCATGGAAACCCCAGATCATGCAGTGGAAACAGAAGACAGTCCCAGATTACAATAAAACAGAATCAACATCTCCTGGTGTCCCTTTACCCCAGCCAAGGACAGTCAGGATCCCACTGATAACACTGAACAGAAGTAGCTACACCCTCCCCCCTCCAAACCAAACCCTGCACACATCAGAACTCCACCAAGAAGTCTCTCAATTCCAGGAAAAGAAGGCAAGCCATCTTCCCCACCCCTCCCCCACCAAGCATTGTGCCTACATCCCAAAATACAGCTGCTATTTGCCCAGCCCACAAAGACTCAACCCCCCACCACAAAACCAAACATAATGCTGCATACCTGCAGCAGCAAAGCCACAATAATCCCCCTGCATAAGAAAGGCTCTAAAGCTGTCTGCAACAACTACCGCCCAATAAGTCTTACCAGCCACGCAGCAAAAATCCTCACAAGAGTCATGCTCGGGTGTATACGAGCCATTTCCTCAATGGTCATTCCGGAATACCAAGCCGGCTTCTGACCTAATAGATCAACAATTGATCAGATATTCACTGTTCAGCCGATCATGGAAAAGTATAACAAACTTGGCCGCAGCATCTACCACCTTTTCATAGACTTTAAATAAGCTTTTGATCAGATATGGAGAAAAGGTCTATGGCACATCCTTCTTCACTTTGGCATCCCATCCAAAGTTCAGTAGCTGTGTCATGACTGGAGAATGACTTACCAAGAGCTTCAAAACCTCTACTGGACTACTTCAAGGTTGCCTAATATCACTGGAGCTGTTCAATCTCTTTCTAACTGCAGCCCTTTCACTCACAGACAACCCACCCAGCACCCTTGTCAGAGGAGTGGTGATAGATAAACTAGCATATGCTGATGACATAGACCTAATAACTGAGTCCCTTTAAGATCTACAATCTCAGGCTAACAGCGTTCACTTGTCCACCAACCTCTTTGGGATGGCCATCAACACCTCAAAAACGAAAGCCGTGCTTTGCTCATGCAAGTTTCATTCACAGGTAAATCTCAGCCTTCAGCTTGGTGACGACACCATGAGTGGGTGGAAGGCTTCACCTACCTTTGGAGCTTACTTACTTCTGATAACTACCAACTCAAAGATACCAAGAGACGCCTGACACTTGCAAGCTCCAGTTTTAAAGCTCTGATGCCCATCTGGGGGAATAAGAACTTAACAGCAACTCTCAAAACAAGACTCTATCTACTCCCTCATTATTCCAATCACCATCTATGCATGTGAATCCTGGATGCTTAAAACAAACAATCAATGTGCCACCTAGCTGCCTTTGAAACCAAATCCCTATGACGCATTACTGGTATCACCTACCACAACAGAATCTCCAACTCCAAGCTTCTCCATAATCTGAAAGTCAAATTTACAATACTGGACAAAATAAAACTACAACAACTCAAATCGCTTGGACATACCCAACACATGGATAGCACTCGTCTCTCAAAGATAACCTTCAATAGACAAGTACATGGTTCTCACCCCAGAGATCGCCCTCTGAAGAGATGGAAAGAAAACTTCTCACCCTACAACCTGCCACAACTTTGCCGCCTGGCCGACAACAGAAGCACCTACAGGAGGCATATAAATGAACTGGTTAAAGAAGAGGCCCCAAAACAACCTTCAAGGATGGATGGGACATAAGTCAAGTAAGTCAAGTCAATATAAGATCTAATTAGTTCCCAAATTTTGGAAAATCTACCAAGCCTCAAATGATTAGAAATTTTCATAGTTAGGGCATGGCAAATTTTTGAAAAATTAAGTGGCCAGGCTGAATAGATATGCTTTTTTTTGCATCAGTGAGTTTGAAGTGGCACCAGTTTCAAATAATTAAGCAAGAAAGTCATCAATTCAAAGAATGTGATAACATAACAATTTGAAAATGTTTTTCTTATTTATGGCTTAAGGGCTAGGCACACATAGCTGATTTTGGGAACTGATTTCAGCAAGGGTGCATTTCATGTCAAGTGATTATAATTAAAGGTGTTATGAGGCAGGGCTTACGGACGTTTCTTGGTGATTATCATCATTAATTACGATTAATTTACAATAATCATGAAATACAATTAACTGCATGCCTAAAGCTCTAAAATCCTAGTACATTCCTTGTCTAGAATGTAATTAATTATGATTAATCACCAAAAAACGTCACTAAGCCCTGCCTCTTAGCATCATTAATTAGAATCACTTGACATGGAATACACCCTTGCTGAAATCAGTTCCTGAAATCAGCTATGTGTGCCTAGCCCATTAACCTCATTAATTTAAACCAAGGGGTTACATACTAAATCATAATTATTTCAATCTAATGACTACTTCTACAAAGAGAAACAATTCTCCACAATGTATATTAAGACATCTTATATTTTTCTTTGCAATTTGTTTTTGCCTACAATGAATATTCTTTTAATAAATAATTAAAAAAAATTTGTAAACTTTACATAAATGCTAATCCCCTTAACTTTATGTAAAGAAAAAAAAACCTGTGATATTTAAGCACTAGATTAAACTTATGGACTGCATTCCCAAGCTAGTGCAACAACTTTAGTAAAATCATAAATGTTTTAAGAGTGTTATTTGATACAAACACACTCTAGCCAGTGTCATAAACATTCCTGGGAAAAATCCCATGCTAATTCTGTACAGAGCTATTTGACATGAAGACACCCTAGCCAGTGTTATAAACATTCCTGGGAAATTTCACAGGCTAATCCATTTTCTTGTTTGTTTTTGTTTGTTTGTTTTTAAACTACAGTGGCTATGTTAAACTTCTGAGCCAAATTGATGAAAAAAAAAACTCTAGTCTTTACAGAGACAAAATTCTAGACAAGCTAATTTTTGCTGACTTTGAATGGGGTTAAGTTAAAAATGAAATTTTCTGCAATGAATTCAGGGTTCAAAACATACTCCAGGAAGGCATTGCCAAGCTACCATGTTAACCTTTGATTTCTAAGCCTTAGAAATCTACCAACTTGACAAGTCTATGAGGTATGAGTTGGAGGCAAACACAAACAAATTGTCACCTGTACAGATACTCTCCCCAACATATTGAAATTTTGACAAAACAACATACCTTCATTTTCAATTTTCTGTTTTTTTTTTCTCTAGTATTAGTTTTGACAATGCAATTCCTGTTATTTCGGTAGAATTTTAAGCCATATCAATAAGGTTTTGGTAATTTTTTTGCAGTTCATATTATTGACTATAAAGTGAACATACCACTCAATGACTTTTTTTTATGCTCGTTACAAATACAATAATCATTTTGTTGCAAATTAATTTCACACCTACCCCTAAATATACCAATTCAGCATATATATTTGCACATTAGGGGGGGGGTAGGGTAAAGTTTAAACTTACCTCTCATTTGCATCAGAAATAAACACCACCCCCCCCTAAGGGACAAACATATACCCTGAATTGATATATATAGGGGTGGGGTGAAATTCATTTGCAACAAAAATTATCATTATATTTGGAAAGAGCATAAAAAAGGCATCAAGCAGTATGTTTACTTTATTTGTAAGTCAATAATATGAACTGCAAAAAATTTACCAAGGTTTTTTTTCTAAATTTAGAAAATGTATTTGCAGCTCTTTCAAAACTCATACATTGGGATTGAGCAAAGTGGTGAAACTGAAAATACTTTTCTTGTACTTGATTTAAGCAGAAGATCTACTTTGCAAGGTTTCACTTTTACAGCACAAATATTAATAAAATCTTTGGTTACCAAAGGTCAATGGCCTCTACAGAGAGAGGGAGGGAAGGGTAGGTACTTCACAATAGCAAAAAATAGCTCTTCTAGAATTTTACCCAAGCTACTTTGTGCTATCTTGAAAAGCAGTTAGGTTAGGAGAATGAAACTTTAAGGGATGGATCTACAGACTGAAGTATATCCTGAGAAGGTATTTTGAGTAACTATCTCCACTCCTCTCTCTGTAGAGGGAGAACTTTTAAGAGCTTTAAATTTTATTCTTTTTAATAAGCTAGGCTTTACACAATACAGGGGGGGATACTTGAATTTTCATTTATGCTAAAACTTTCATTATGTGCAACATGACTAGTTTACTATGGTACATCCAAAGGGTTGTCAGGACTCCACCCTTTGACTATTGGAAAAAATTACTTTATAAGCTTATATAGAATGGTACTATCCAATCTACTTATAATTAAAAGTATTTTACTCATCTAGTTGGAAAATTTGGCCCATCCATATAGGAGAAATCTATATTTGCCAACTAGTTGACAATAAATGTTGCCCCAGCAAAACTTTTATTTTCTAACTAGTTGACTAATAACTTCTTCCCAACAACACTTAACTTTGCTAACTAGCTGGAAACAAACATTGCCCCAGAAAACAATTCATTTTCCAACTAGTTGACTAGTAACTTCTCCCCAGCAAAACTGTATTTTTCCAACTAGTTGAATAGTAACTTCTCCCCAGCAACACCTAATTTTGCCAACAAGCTGGAAACAAACATTGCCCCACAAAACAATTCATTTTCCAACTAGTTGACTAGTAGCTTTTCCCCTCCCAGGAAGTTCCCATTTCCCTTAAATCTTTCTTTACGACTTCCTCCCACACCAACAAGGACGACCTGCTTTCCTTTTAGCCTTGGACAGTTGGCCAAAAAAAACAATCTTTGGCAATATGTCACCCTTCATCTGCAGAATGTACCCTAGCCATCTACAACCTTTTTTGCATTATAGTCCTAGAGAGTAGGATTGAACCAGGTTTTTTTTGTAGAGCATACTGTTTGAAATATGGTCAGTCAGCCAGGTACCCAGAACAATCTGTAGGCAATTTCTATGGAAAATATCTAGCAAATTGACATCCACTTTTTAGAATTTTCTTTTAGTTCTGTACATATTGATAGTATCATCAGGGAGGGCTGCTTTGTTTTCAGGATAACAGCTAATACATTGAAAAAAGAGCATCAAACAAGAACATTGTTATTTTTATTTAATTACCATGTTTTTGAGAAGAGTTACTAAACTGAAATTTTACCATTATTTAGAAATTTGACCAATTTACCCCTCTATTCTGAGAGATGTGTGCACTCACAGTTTCAAGTAGCCCAGCCTATAATAAATGGGACCTCACCCTTTGACTAAAGTAAAACACAAAGCTTATTTAGACTTAATTCCATGTTTTTCCTTCAACAGAGAGAGCACAGTAGACAGAATACACAGTATTGACAAAGGCTATACTCTCTGTAAAAAAATGAGAAACATATACAAAACTACACAAGAAACATAATCCACCTTCACACACACACATGATACCATGTATGCATCATGAGAAGTCTATGAAAAAAACTGTGTTTTTTTGTCCAACTAATAGTAACTAAACTAAGGTTCTAACATATATCCCCAGGGCCAGTACATATGGTATCAAATGTGTTTCATGTTTACAAAAAGAGTATTGCTGGGGATAAGTTATTAGTCAAATAGTTGGAAAATGAATTATTTTCTGGGACAATGTTTGTGTCAAGCTAGTTGGCAAAATTAAGTGTTGCTGGGGAGAAGTTATTAGTCAACTGGTTGGAAAATAAAACTTTTGCTGGGGAAACATTTCTTGTCAACTAGTTGGCAAATATAGATTTCCAAGGATGGGCAAATTTCTAACTAGATGGCAAAAATGCCTCTATAAGGAGATGCGACCCACCACAATGCTTAAAGCTAATTTTTTCATGGTCACATAGAGGTTGCAGAGAGACGGCGGTAATCGACATTATTCAGGTGAAAGTGCCCCACAGAGTGAGGCTCCATATATGGCATGAGAAACTGTGGTACTATAAATGTATCATGCCTGGCAACTACTGATGCTTTATCTTCATGGGGTAAACTGGAGCACGAAGTTTGGACCCTCCCACTCACAGCCCCTCTTCTAACGTTGTCCGATTAGGGCATGAAACTTTCAGAAGTTAAGCTTTCCTAGGTACCAGGGAGCTTATCCTCGAAATTATCTAGCTCAATCCGATCACTCCTTCCCTGAATTTTGCATACATAACCAAACTATAGGCCACCTATTAAAATTTTGAAAAACAAATTTTACCTTAATTTTTAGTTCTTAGTCCACGCCTACAGGCCACAGTTTGGCAACGCGATTACTACGGTGTGAATGAGGACTCATTCGAAGCCAGAATTCGACCTGTTAGGGCCTTTTGATATTTTGCAGACCGAAACAATTATCACCCTGCAAATTGGGGTTGAGCATTTATGAAAAACCTTGTTTTCCTATATTAGCCCATGTTAATTTTTCCGACCACAACCCGCCTTTAACGTTGTCTGATCGGGCTGAAATTTGGAGGATAATCTTTCCTGGGGCCTGGGAGCTTATCCTCGAAATTTCAGCTCAATCTGATCACTCCTTCCCTGTTTTCCAAAAACCAAATATCAAGTTTTGCTTGCATCAAAAAGATTTATTACATTACTAAAACACAATTTCAGTTATGTCTCTTTAGTGTAGTGGTGAGATTCCTAGCTGTCAGGCGGAAAACCCGAGTTCGATTCACAATTAGATCAAATTTTTTATATACTGAATTTAAATTAAAAAAAAAACTCAGTTTCTTTTTTAAATTATTTGAAAAAAATTATGTTTTCTAAAGAGTTAAAGAGGCTTGAGTTACAAGGTCGACCCTTAAAACACCCTGTCGAGAAAGAAAAGAATAATACACAATCATCTAACAGTTAGTCAAGCAATAATAAGTAATAAACTGTACAAAAACGTGCAGAAATTATTTGAAAAAACTACCTTTTCTAAAGAGTTAAAGAGGCTGAGTTACAAGGTCGAACCTTAAAACGTACAGGGATTAGGAGGCACAGTTGGGGGCTGCCGCCCCCAAACCCCTGCTTTTGCAGCCTTAAAAAAAAAAATAATTTAAACTGAAAGTAAGGAGCAACATTAAATCTTAAAACGAACAGAAATTATTCCATATATGAAAGAGGCTGTGCCCTCCTCAATGCCTCGCTCTTTACGCTAAAGTTTTTATTGTTTAAAAAAAGAGTTGTGAGAAAGTCAAACTTTAGCATAAAGAGCAAGGCGTTGAGGAGGGCACAGCCTCTTTCATATACAGAATAATTTCTGTTCGTTTTAAGATTTAATGTCGCTCCTTACTTTCAGTGTAAATTTTTTTTTTTTAAAGACTACTTTTTGTACATCCCTATAGGAGATGGATATTTCCTATAGGAGAAGGATATTTTGTACATCCCTATAGGAGGAGACTTCTTATGTCTCCTGCTATTATAGAGCAAACATAAATAAAGTCATACAGATGACTTTTTAATATATCATTCTACTATAAAGCATTATCCTAAAGTCATACAGATGACTTTTTATGTCTCCTGCTATTATAGAGCAAACATAAATAAAGTCATACAGATGACTTGTTAATATATCATTCTACTATAAAGCATTATGAATAAAGTCATACAGATGACTTTTTATGTCTTTCTTTTATAGAGTAAACTTCAATAAAGTCATACAGATGATTTTTTATACCTACTGCTAGTACATAGAGAAAACAACAAAAAGTCAAACAAATTGCTGTTTATAGCCTAGGCCTACAGGATTTCATATATAGAGCAGCCTAAATAAAGTCATACAGATGGCTTTTTAATATATCATTCTACTATAAAGCATTATGAATAAAGTCATACACATGACTTTTATGTCTCCTGCTATTATAGAGCAAACATAAATAAAGTCATACAGATGGCTTTTTAAACCTCATTCTATTATAGAGCAAACATGAATGAAGTCCTACATATGACTTTTTAAGCCTTTCTTTTATAGAGCAAACTTCCATTAAGTCATACAGATGACTTTTTATACCTCCTGGCTATATATAGAGCAGCCTAAATAAAGTCATACAGATGACTTTTTAATATATCATTCTACTATAAAGCATTATGAATAAAGTCATACACATGACTTTTATGTATCCTGCTATTACAGAGCAAACATAAATAAAGTCATACAGATGGCTTTTTATACCTCATACTATTATAGAGCAAACATGAATGAAGTCCTAAATGTGACTTTTTATGTCTTTCTTTTATAGAGCAAACTTCCATTAAGTCATACAGATGACTTTTTATACCTCCTGGCTTTATATAGAGCAGCCTAAATAAAGTCATACAGATGACTTTTTAATATATCATTCTACTATAAAGCATTATGAATAAAGTCATACACATGACTTTTATGTATCCTGCTATTATAGAGCAAACATAAATAAAGTCATACAGATGACTTTTTATACCTCCTGCTAGTACATGGAGAAAACAACAAAAAGTCATAAAAATGGCTTTTTATAGCCTAGGCCTACAGGATTTCATATATAGAGCAGCCTAAATAAAGTCATACAGATGACTTTTTGATATATCATTCTACTATAAAGCATTATGAATAAAGTCATACACATGAATTTTTATGTCTCCTGCTCTTATAGAGCAAACATAAGTGAAGTCATACAGATGGCTTTTTATACCTCATACTATTATAGAGCAAACATGAATGAAGTCCTACATATGACTTTTTATGCCTTTCTTTTATAGAGCAAACTTCCATTAAGTCATACAGATGACTTTTTATACCTCCTGGCTTTATATAGAGCAGCCTAAATAAAGTCATACAGATGGCTTTTTAATATATCATTCTACTATAAAGCATTATGAATAAAGTCATACACATGACTTTTTATGTCTCCTGCTATTATAGAGCAAACATATCCTAAGTTATTATAGAGCAAACATAAATAAAGTCATACAGATGACTTTTTATACCTCCTGCTAGTACATGGAGAAAACAACAAAGTCATAAAAATGGCTTTTTATAGCCTAGGCCTACAGGATTTAATATATAGAGCAGCCTAAATAAAGTCATACAGATGACTTTTTGATATATCATTCTACTATAAAGCATTATGAATAAAGTCATACACATGAATTTTTATGTCTCCTGCTCTTATAGAGCAAACATAAGTAAAGTCATACAGATGGCTTTTTATACCTCATACTATTATAGAGCAAACATGAATGAAGTCCTACATATGACTTTTTATGCCTTTCTTTTATAGAGCAAACTTCCATTAAGTCATACAGATGACTTTTTATACCTCCTGGCTTTATATAGAGCAACCTAAATAAAGTCATACAGATGGCTTTTTAATATCAAATTCTTACTATAAAGCAAACATGAATAAAGTCATACATATGACATTTTATGCATCTTTCTTTTATAGAGCAAACATAAATAAAGTCATACAGATGACTTTTTATACCTCCTGCTAGTACATGGAGAAAACAACAAAGTCATACAAATGGCTCTTTACAGCCTAGGCCTACAGGATTTCATATATAGAGCAGCCTAAATAAAGTCATACAGATGACTTTTTGATATATCGTTCTACTATAAAGCATAATGATTAAAGTCATACAGACGACTTTTTATGTATCCTGCTATTATAGAGCAGACATAAATAAAGTCATACAGATAACTTGTTAATGTATCATTCTACTATAAAGCATTATGAATAAAGTCATACAGATGGCTTTTTATACCTCATGCTATTATAGAGCAAACATGAATGAAGTCCTACATATGACTTTTTATGCCTTTCTTTTATAGAGCAAACCTCAATAAAGGCATACAGATGACTTTTTCTACCTCCTGCTATTATAGAGAAAAAATAAATAGTCTTACAGATGACTTTTTATACCTCATATTAGTATAGAGCAAACATGAATAAATTCTTACAAATGACTTTTTGTTGTTTTCTCTATGTATCAGTGGGGTAATATAATTTCTTCTGTATGACATTTTAGTGGATCATATATTAAATAAGAAAACCAAAATGTCTTTTGTATAACTTTATTTGTACTCTTAACAATAATTTGATGTTTAAAAAGTCATACAGAAGACTTTATATCATTCTCCATCATTTCTCTAGAAATAAATATATAATTACAAACATACAAGGTATAAAAAGTCATTTGCAAAGCATAGCATATATTAAATATGTAACCTAACCTAGGCACCTTTTTCTCCCCCTAAACCCCCAAAAACAACAGTTTAAATATTGTCAACACATTGCTAACCATGCTAAGCATTAATTACTGCATAACAGTGTCTTGAATTAACCCATGCAAAATGGGTTTTCTGTTGTATCTCCAGTTTGATATATATAAAAGAGTGCATTTAACATAAAAATGCCAAGTTATCTGTAGGACTTGTTCATATTTGCTAGGCTATATAATAGTGTAAGATATAAGAAGTCATCTGTATGACTTTATTTATGTTTTCTCCATAATAGTGAGATATATAAAAAGTCATCTGTATTGCTTTATTTTTGCTGGCTCTATAATAACATGAGGTATAAAAAGTCATTTGTATGACTTTATTTATGTTTGCTCTATAAAAGAATGAGGCATAAAGTCATACTGTATGACTTTTTATCATTCTACATAGTACATAGGAGAAAGCAAGATATTGTCTTCTGTTTAACTTTATACTGTATTCTATATAAGAGTAAATGACAATTTTCTATTGCTCAGATATAAAGAAAAAATTTTCTATACTGTCATATGTAGGTAACCCATCTGGTATGAAAATAAATATTTACTTGGAAGGATTCATTTCTTGCAGACAATGTATTGCCTCTAAAGACATCTCTCTAGCCTACTGTACCTGTGTTGGACCTAGCCAAAGCATTTGACAAGGTTTGTCACCGATACCTCATTCACAGGCTACTTACTCTATCTGTTAGTCCACAAGTGGTCAGTTGGACAGAGGACTTTCTGAGGGACAGAACACAGCAAGTGAAAGTGATAACCAGACCAAACAGCCATGTCCTTTCTGACAAAATCAAAGTCACTAGTGGGGTTCCCCAGGGCAGCGTCCTGGGCCCCATCCTGTTCAACATCTACATAAATGAGCTACCCCTCATCACCAGCAACAAAACCACCCTATATGCGGATGATTCGAAACTCATAGGTCCTGCCAACACCTCTTCTTCCATCCAATCCCTCCAAACCGATCTCAACCACATGTGCTCCTAGGTCAAAAGATGGCTGCTGGAATTCAATGCAGAAAAATGCAAGGTCATACACTTCGGACACAAAAACCCCAAACATCAGTACCTCATGACCCAAAATTCTGGAAGTCACCACACAATTGAGCCTGTCCGGGAGGAGAGTGACCTTGGCATCATTGTTGACTCCCAGTTGAAATTCAGCTCCCACTCACAGAAATCTCAGCCAATGCTAGTAGAGCCCTAGGCATCATCAAACACAGCATCACCAGTAGGAGTAAACATGTAATCACCAAACTCTACAAAGGATTAGCAAGACCTAGACTGGGGGTGGGGACGATACTGGCCACCTCTCGATTCAAAAAGGACAAGGCAGTTCTTGAGCAAATCCAACAAGGGCCACTACGATGATTGCCGGCATGGAAAACAAGACATACAGTGAACAGCTGAAGGAGCTCAACCTCCCCTCCTTAGTATACAGACGGAAACATGGAGACATGATCCAGGCACACAAACTCCTCTCAACCAATTGAGAAAATGAGATCCTGGAGATCGACACCTCCCACAAGACACGAGGACACCCTAGACGAATCCGCAAACATCACGCTACAACTGGAGCAAGATGCAATTTCTTCTTGAATCAGATCAAGAACCTCTGGAATAACCTCAAGGAGGACACTGTTGCTGCTGAATCAACAGATGCTTTCAAACGCCATCTGGATGCTGAGTGGAAAGATACACTGTGGAAGTTTGACTGGGAAGCACCAGAATCTTCCACCAGAACTTAACCAACTACAACAGTCATCACAAGGAGTGATTCAACAGGATCAAAAGTCCTTATTTCACTCCAAGCTGTGATTTAAGGAATTTAAGGTAATAAGCAGGTTTTCTCAGTGGTAATTTTTTTGCAAATTGAATTGGTATAGCCTATATAGGCTAGGAGTGGGGGTAAAATTCATTTCCAACAAAAATAATTAGGAAAGAGCATAGGCTATATTTGGAAAGAGCATAAAAAGGCATCAAGTGGTATGTTTACTTCATTTGTAAGCCAATAATGATTTGCAAAAAAATTACCTTCTCAGCCTGCTTGGATATGAGTTCCCTGACTTGGAAAATAAAGCCATGAAACAGATTTTCTAAGCCTTAGAAGTAGGCTAACAAAAGCTGGAGACAGTAGCTTGATAGCCTAGCAATTTCCCATAGCATATTTAGGTAAATTTCTACCAAATCATATTATTGAGTTAGGAATAAAGTAAATGCACCATTCGATGCCTTTTTTTATGCTGATTACGAATATAATAATCATTTCTATCGGAAATTAATTTCAGCCCCCCCCCCTATGTGTGCCGATTCAGGGTTAGGTTGTAGAAATATATACCCTGAATTGGCATATAGGCTATAGGGGGGGGCTGAAATTCATTTCCGGTAGAAATGATTACTATATTTGTAATCAGCATAAAAAAGGCATCAATTGGTATAGCCTATTCACTTTATGCATAAGTCAATAATATGATTTGGTAGAAATTTACCCATATTTAGGCCTCATGTTTACCCTTGAATTTTGCATCCTCCTAAATCAACTGGCCTAATTTCTGAGATAGGGCCTAGCCAGAATCCCCCCACCCTAAACTATTATTTTATTGTAGCTTAGTTGTGAGTCAAGTGACCAGAAAACTACTTACTATATCTGTAACTTTAGGACCATTTTTAGAATCAGCTGAAGCTTGGCAGAAAAAAAATCCAATAAAACACAAAACAAAGGTTAATCCTAATAACTGCTTCATTTTTTTCTTGAAGAATGCAGTAACCTGTTTAATTGTCATTGGCAGAAAAAACTCCGACATCAAAATATTCATCCGTTACTTGTTTAAAGCGCCATCTTAATTGCCGAACAAACGATTCTCTTCTTGTACAAGGTTAGCTGCCACTCATTTTTTTTTTTTTTTTTTGTGAAATCAACCATAAGCGCCCATACGGGGGAGATGGGGGCTCCAGTCCTCCCCCCTGGCTGGAAGATATTGCCTTATATTTTATATTTTTGTTTTGAGATTTTATTTATACAGCATTAAAAGTTCCGATTGTACCAAGTACCCCCCCCCCCCCCGCCTAAAATTCAGCTTATGGGCGCCCATGAAATTAACATGTCCTTAACTGCTAAAAATACTTTCTGAGATGCATTATAATATTCAACTGTATAATTTGAACTAAATTCTTCCATTTCAGGCAATCTTGCTTTAAGTCACTAATAATATAGCATAAATGCTTGTGTCGTTAACCCTCTGTAAATCACTAATATTCAGCCCTAGAACAATCCTTTGTCGTTATTTTAAGGGAAATTAAAGTCTGAAGGGAAGTAAGTGTTTCTCATTGTGCACTCACTAGGTGTCATTAAAATTTTACAAAATTTTCTCGCGGTTTCGGTAGGTCTATCCATTTTGTCTAGTGGCTGGAAGATCAAGTTGAGACGTTAATGAAAAGTATTTTGGAGGAAGGGGGTAGCGGGAGTTCAAATTTTAGGGGAGAACATTTTTTGTAAATGTTTTAGAGAAGAAAATTAGGTAAAATTTTCCTATACCTGTACCTCGCCAGGCTCAACTAAGAGGGTTACAACTAAGGAAAATAAAAGAAAAATAAAACATCAATTATAAAAATAGTTACACAAAAAATTATGCGGCTCAACTGCTTTGATAATACAACTACGTGAAAACCCCAATATTTTTACAGTATTTACAAAACATGTCCACCAATTCACCCGTTTCGAATTTAATAAAATTTCAGACATTCCCGAAAGACAACAGTTGCATATCAACATTGTTGCTTGAATAAAATACTTGAAAAAACGAAAGAACAAATATCAGATTAACTGACGTTCAAACGAGTGAAAAAACAAATTCAAACTGGGGCAAGAGAGCAGGATACAGTCTTCATTGTATAAAGCATATCTTTTACGCAAGATAGCACCTCATAGTTTTCTCAGATTTTCTTTCGGTGCTCAGATCCCAAGTATTTAGTGGCTAAATTGCTTGAACCAAACAGGAAGCAGATATAATTTAGGAAAGATAAATCACAAGCCACTGCTTTTGGTCTCTCAAGAAAACCAAAACGAGAAATTTGGTTTAATCTGAAAGACTCAAAGACTAAGATAAAACTTTAGCAGATCATACCCACCGCCTATTAAAAACGACCTGAAGATTGCCAGAAATTTACAATGCTTTATTTGCATCAACGATGTGATGTAAGGCTGTAACTTATGCAAGTTGCCCATTGTTAAAATATTTTGTCTTTTATTGGAAAAGAGGGCATGTTTGATCCTAGGTTTCCAAAAGGCCTTAGGGTATTGATGTGGAATTTTAAAGAAGCATTGAGAGGGATTCCAAGCGCAGTCAAACACACTACGTGCTTTTCCACGGGTTGTAGAAAATAAATATCAACAATACCTAAGTAGCAGCTGAGGATATTAAGTTTGAAACTTTCAAGGTATGTTGAGGAGACATTGAAAAGATATTGAAGGGCAACTATCCAACCCTCCTTGCCCTTTCTAGTTGCCCTCTCTACTCAACACTGATCGAAATTTTTAATTGGTGATTTTGCTTAAACTAGTCAAAAGGTCTAATAGCTATACCTCCAGAGGTACCATGCCCCCGAAGCCACGGGGTAAGAATTGCAAATTATTCAATTTGTTCGATGTTTTCAGGCAGTATTTATCATTAGGGGAAGGGGAAATGTTTGATTCTGGGTGTATCTGAAAAGGCTAAGGGTATTAAGGTGAAACTTTGGAGAATGTTGAGGAGTATGTTACACTAAATCAAAAGGCACTATGTGCATTAAATTTATCAAAAAGGAGGATCTTCAGTATTTTAAGAACAGCTGAGGGTATTAAGTTAAAACTTTCAGGACTTGTTGAAGGGGATGATCAAAAGTGGCTGGAGGGCTGCCAACCCCTTCCATGCCCGTTTTGGTTGCCCACTCTCCAAAAGAATTTGATCAAAATTTTGGAATAGCCATCTTATTTAGAATAGCCTAAAGGTCATATAATTACGCAAAGAGGGTTGACATAACCTCCCACTGCTTGTGAGATGGATGCCAAACAAATGAAACACACTGTGTGCATCGTAGTTGTCGAAAGGGGCGATCAAGAATATCTAAGGAACGGCTTAGGGTATAAAGTTTAAACTTCCAGGGGATCTTGAAGAGCTATTTAAGGGCAATCTGCCTCCCTTGCCATTTTTAGATCCCCCCTTCATTCATCGCTGATCAAAATTTTGAAAAAGATTTTTTTTAAACAGTGAAAATGTCTAGTAACTACGCCTCTGGGGATGCCATGCTCCCCACAGCCCCCAAGGCAAGGATTGTAAATTATGCAATATGCCCTTTCTTACATTCAGGATTCATCTATGTATTATTTTATTCAATACAGGAGAAAGCTTTGGGCTTGTCGTAATACAAACACATGAAATTACAGCTCAAACAGCAACACTGCAAAACACACAAGAAAAAAAATATATATATTCTTCAGTACAAAAAATAACTATACAACAACTATGTTACAGAAACTGTTTTCCATAGAACTCAATTTCCACGAGAGCTCTCTTAAATGTTTGCACCGTTTGCGCAGAAAATAAGACATCAGGTAAAAGGTATTAGAAAGAGAGTGAATGTTTGATTCTGTGTGTGTTTGGAAAGGCTATTTGAACTACTGTGAAACTTCGGGGGACGTTGAGACGCATTAAAAGTGGTCAGGGGCACCCATTTCCCCTCCCATTCCCTTTTTAGCTGCCATCTCCACAAAGAAATTTGATCCAAATTTTCGGAATAGCCATCATGTTCATAATTATCGAAAAGTCGAATAACTATGCCTCCAGGGATTTTGAAATCCCCCACAGCCCATGGGACAAGTCGTGCACGTTATATAAGTTGCGCATTGTTTAAATATACGGCTGGTTATTAGAAAAAGGGGACATAATTTGTCTTGAGTCTCCAAAAAGGCTAAAAACTAAAGGTATTAAAGTAAAACTTTTAAAAGCTACTGAGGGAGATGTCAAACAAAATTAAAACACACTATGTGCAGGCGGGTTAGCAATAGGGCACAACAGCAATATCTAAGGAGGCACTATCTAAGGAGTGGCTAAGGATATTAAGTAGACAGTTTAAAGATATGTTAAGAGAGATGTTGAAAAAGGAAGGTAGCGCAACTACCCCTCTTAGTAATGATAGATGCCCCCTTTAACACTGATAGAAATCCGAAAAAGCTATTTTATTCAAAAACGTCACAAGGTTTAATAGCTATGCCTCCGGGGACGCGATACCCCTACAGCGCCCGGGGCAAAGATTGTAAATTATCCAATTTGTCCTTAGGGACAGATAAGGGTATTAACTTGAAACTTTCAGGGCCACTACTGCTACTACTACTACTGCAGCTGCAAATACAACTAGTTGCAACTGCAACAATGACTACTTTTGACTCTGACAACTTGTGATTGTGACAGTGACTGCTTCCTACTGGTACCACTTCTACTTGTGACTACTTCCAGGAAATGCTATACAAAATCAAAACACACTACATGTGCATTCTGATTGCCAAAAGGGCGTACCAGCATTATCTCAGGAAAAGTCGAGGATACTAAGTTGAAACTTTCAGGGCATGTTGAATGGCGCTTGAACCTTGAGGGACGGCTGAGGGGTATGCTAAACTAATCAAAAGACACTATATGTATCCAGGTTATCAAAAAGGTATATCTGTAATATCATTTGAGTTGCTAAGGGTCGAAATTTCTAATCAAAATATGGTATGTGTATCTTGGCTGTCAGAACGGTGTGGTTGAAATATCCCAGGAACGGCTAATGGCACTGAGATATAACTTTCAGGGAATGATGAGGGTCGTGTTGATTAAATCAAAAGACACTAATTAAAACTATTAGATTAGATTCGGATATGTTAATTCAGACAGGAAAACTGGATAAATATTCATTATATTCACCAATAACAAAACTTTGGTTAGCAAAAACCTGACTTAATTTGACTTAATTCTCCTGCTGACTTGGTGCCAGCGTCAAGAGAGAAGACCGCATCCTTCTACAGTAAACCTGGTCTTGAGCCAGCTGGGTACATGTTCAGATCTTGTTCTTGCATTGCTTATGAAATAATGTACACTATCGGACCATCTTGTTCTTGGGCAACCACGTGGTCGTTTCTATCCAGTGGTCACAGGTTTGAAATCATATACGATGAGACAATGTGTTTCTTCTGACTTCCAGAGGATGTGGCCGTACCATCTCACTGTATGCTGTGCAACTTGCGGGGAGGATATAATCTAGTGCTATGCCATAGTGCTTTAGAAATATTTAAAAAAGCTTCTAAAGTAGAATTTTGGAAATTTTTGAGTTTGGGGGGAAGGGGGATTTCAAGAACATCTTCCTATAACATAATTTGTCATCTAAAGTTGATTCTGATGTTTGTAGCGGCCCATGTCTTAGCGCTTTAGAAACATTTAAAAAAACTTCTAAAGTAAAATTTTGGAAAATTTTGAGTTTGGGGAGAAGGGGGGTTTCAAGAACATCTTCCCATAACATTATTTGTCTTCTAAAATTGATTATGATGTTTGTAGCGCTTTATGTCGTAGCTCTTTAGAAATATTTTAAAAAGCTTATGAAGTCAAATTTTGGAAATTTTTTAGTTTGGGGGGACTGGGCGTTTCAAAAACGTCTTCCCATAATATAACTTGTTATCTAAAGTCGATTAAGATGTTTGTAGCGCTCTATGTCTTAGCGCTTTAGAAATATTTAAAAAAGCTTCTAAAGTGGAATTTTGGAAAATTTTGAGTTTGGGGTGAAGGGGGATTAAAAAAATGAGTTTTGGGGGAAGGGGGAATTATTCTAGAATTAATTTGGCCTCTAAAGTCGATTCTAACGTTTTTAGCGCGCTATCTGTTATTGCTTTGGAAATATTTAAAAAGCTTCTAGAGTAGAATTTTAGAAAATATTGAGTTTGGGGGGAAGGGGATTTTAAAAGCATCTCCCCATGACATAACTTGTCCTCTAAAGTCGATTCTGATGTTTGTAGCGCTCTATGTCTTAGCGCTTTAGAAATATTTTAAAAAAGCCTCTAAAGTAGAATTTTGGAATATTTTGAGTAGTGGGCAAAGGGGGATTTCAAAAACATCTTCCCATGACATAAATTGTCCTCTAAAGTCGATTCTGATGTTTGTAGCGCTCTATATTTGGTTGTGTTGTGGTTGAAATATTCCAGGAACGGCTAATGGCACTTCTAAAAGCTTCTAGAGCAGAATTTTAGAAAATATTGAGTTTGGGGGGAAGGGGGGATTTCAAAAACATCTCCCCATGACATAACTTGTCCTCTACAATTAATTCTGATGTTTGTAGTGCTCTACGTCTTAGCGCTTTAGAAATATTTTAAAAAACCTTCTAAAGTGTAATCTTGGAAAATTTTGAGTATTGGGGAAAGGTGGCTTTCAAAACATCTTCTTATGACAAAAATTGTCCTCTAAAGTTGATTCTGATGTTTGTAGCGCTCTATGTGTGGTTGTGTTGTGGTTGAAATATTCCAGGAACGGCTAATGGCACTCAAATATAACTTTCAGGCAATGATGAGGGTCGTGTTGATTAAATCAAAAGACACTAATTAAAACTATTAAATTAGATTCGGATATGTTAATTCAGACAGAAAAACTGGAAAAATATTCATTATATTCACCAATAAAAAAACTTTGGTTAGCAAAAACCTGACTTAATTTGACTTAATTCTCCTGCTGACTTGGTGCCAGCGTCAAGAGAAAAGACCGCATCCTTCTACAGTAAACCTGGTCTTGAGCCAGCTGGGTATATGTTCAGATCTTGTTCTTGCCTTGCTTATGAAATAATGTACACTATCGGATCATCTTGTTCTTGGGCAACCACTTGGTCGTTTCTATCCAGTGGTCACAGGTTTGAAATCATATACGATGAGACAAGGTGTTTCTTCTGACTTCCAGAGGAGGTGGCCGTACCATCTCACTGTATGCTGTGCAACTTGCGGGGAGAATATAATCTGCATCGTACAGGAAATCGATGTTGCTGGTAAAGTCGTACCAGCAAAGTCCTTCTATCTTTCTGTGTCCTTTATTTTGGATTACGTAAAAAAAATTTCCACAAAATAAGTTTTTCCAAGAAAAGTAGAAAACTCCATTAAACCAAAAATGAGCAAAAATAAAATCAAACAATTTACCAAGCGTGAAACTACCACAAATCAGCATCGATAACTAAATGAAACTCAAAACGAACAGAAATTACAATAAATAACCGAGTCAAACTAAAAAACCAGCAGAAATTAACGTGAGTTGGGCTCAAAACCCCTAAGCCTTCCCAAGGCTAGAACATAATTTGCACTTTAATGAAAAAATATAAGTGTTTTTACTTTTATAAGTTTAATGAATGGAATCGAATAATATTAACATTTTGATTACTAAATATCAGTATACGCATATTAATCTGACAATGCACAATCATTTGTAGTTTTTTCAGTAAAGTGCAAGCGCTAGTTGCAACTGCAACAATGACTACTTTTGACTCTGACAACTTGTGATTGTGACAGTGACTGCTTGCAACTGGTACCACTTCTCCTTGTGACTACTTCCAGGGAATGTTATACAAAATGAAAACACAATATATGTGCATTCTGATTGCCAAAAGAGCGCATCAGCATTATCTCAGGAAAGGTCGACGATACTAAGTTGAAACTTTCAGGGCATGTTCAGCAGCGCTTGAACCTTGAGGGACGGCTTAGGGGTATGCTAAACTAATCAAAAGACACTATATGTATCCAGGCTATCAAAAAGGTATATCTATAATATCATTTGACTTGCTAAGGGTTGAAATGTCCAATCAAAATATGGTATGTGTATCTTGGCTGTCAGAACGGTGTGGTTGAAATATCCCAGGAAGGGCTAATGGCATTTAGATATAACTTTCAGGCAATGATGAGGGTCTTGCTGATTAAATAAAAAGACGACTAATTAAAACTATTAAACTAGATTCGTATATGTTAATTCTTACGCTAAAGACAAGAAAACTGGATAAATATTCATTATAGTCACCAATAACAAAACTTTGGGTAGCAAAAACCTGACTTAATTTGACTTAATTCTCCTGCTGACTTAGTGCCAGCGTCAAGAGAGAAGACCGCATCCTTCTCCAGTAAACCTGGTCTTGAACCAGCTGGGTACATGTTCAGATCTTATTCTTGCCTTGCCTAGGAAATAATGTGCACTATCCGACTATCTTGTTCTTGGGCAACCACGTGGTCATTTCTATCCAGTGGTCACAGGTTTGAAATCATATACGTTGAGACAATGCGTTTCTTCTGACTTCCAGAGGAGGTGGCCGTACCATGTCACTGTATGCTGTGCAACTTGCGGGGAAAATATAATCTGCATCGTACAGGAAAGCGATGTTGCTGGTAAAGTCGTACCAGCAAAGTCCTTCTATCTTTCAGTGTCCTTTACTTTGGATTACTTAAAAAAAATTCCAGATAATCAAAATATGGTATGCGTATCTTCGCTGACAGAACGGTGTGGTTGAAATATCCCAGGAAGGGCTAATGGCATTTAGATATAACTTTCAGGCAATGATGAGGGTCGTGCTGATTAAATAAAAAGACACTAATTAAAACTATTAAATTAGATTCGTATATGTTAATTCTTACGCTAAAACAAGAAAACTGGATAAATTTTCATTATATTCACCAATAACAAAACTTTGGGTAGCAAAAACCTGACTTAATTTGACTTAATTCTCCTGCTGACTTGGTGCCAGCGTCAAGAGAGAAGACCGCATCCTTCTCCAGTAAACCTGGTCTTGAACCAGCTGGGTACATGTTCAGATCTTATTCTTGCCTTGCCTAGGAAATAATGTGCACTATCCGACCATCTTGTTCTTGGGCAACCACGTGGTCACGTTAGTTGCCCTCTATTCACTTTCAACTATTAAAAAAGGCACTAGCCCTTTCAATTTCCAATCAAATGAACCCCTTTTGAAGTTTCTACGACAACGCTTTCAATGTAAACCTTATATGCCCCAAGGGCATAACTTACACCCCTTGCCCTGAGGGCTTGGGGGGGGGTTGTCATCCACAAATACAAAATTTACAGAACTCTCTACTACGTTGAAGAAAATGGTTATATGACAATTTTGATTGGATGTGTTTTGGGGAATGGTGGGCGTGAGAGGGGGGTTAATTACTATCCAATCACTTTTGACTATTAAAAAGTGGCACTAGCTCTTTCAATTTCCAATCAAATGAACTGTTTTCTAAATTTCTACAAAAAATTTCTGTTTTGAAGCCTTCTAATTTAAGTCGATTTGAAGTTTAGTAAAAATATATTAAGACGCAAATACAAAGATTCGAAATGCCACTTTTTATTAAGATAGGGAACATATCCCGCAAAGTTTCTGCTTAAAAGGAAATTGAGAAATCACCACTTCCTAGCTATTGCGTCGGTCGGGTCCAGGAAGGTGTACTTTTTGTACTTGTGGCGGGAATCAGGCGTTTCCACCTCGCCCGGCATCGATGATCTTGGAAACCTTCTTGGACCATGTTGAGCGATCTTCTGCCAGCTGCTCTGCAAAAGTAAGCCACTGAGTTGACCATCTGTGTCCGAACTTTCTGAATCCCCCGATAGGTTCAAGGTCTGATTTGGCCAGGTTCCACCAGTTTTTCCTCTGTCCTCCTTGGCGTCTCTTCCAGGAGCTAATAGGCTCGACTAGAAGTATTTGGCGAGGCAAGTATTCTGGCGGCTTCCGTAATACATGGACCAACCATTTCAAACGGCGTTCCTTTATAGTGAGCGCCACATCTCTCTGAATATTGCACATTTTACGTCGATCCGTGCTGGTGATACGGTCACGCAGCTGTATTCGGAGAATTCTTCGCAGACAGGTATGCTCAAACACCTTCAGCGTATTCTCATGCTGTAGTTTTACCGACCATGTTTCGCATCCGTAAAGGAGAACGGTGCGGACAAGTGCCATGTAGATTCGAACTTTCGTTCGGACACTGACTTCGCGGCGATTCCATAAGGGTTTCCGAAGGGAGGCAAAGACTGTCTGCGCTTTCTGTATTCTCTGTTGGATATCAGCGTCGTAGGATCCGTCAATGCATATTTGGGAGCCTAAGTATGTAAAACAGTTGACTTTCTCCAGCTGAACTTGATTGACAGTTAGTGTGAATGGTTCTGTGTCGTGGTTAATAGCCATGAATTTCGATTTTCTCTGTGCTGACTTTCAAGCCGATCAGGTCTGCCCAGGCCAACACGCTGTCAAGCATGTTTTGAGCTTCTACGGGTTCTGACAGGAGGCCAACATCATCCGCATAATCGAGGTCAGTCAGTGAGAGATTCTGTCCGATCTGAACTCCTGGATAGGACGACAGTGCATTTTCAAGCACCCAATCGACGCAATAATTGAACAGAGTCGGAGAGAGGATACACCCTTGTTTTACTCCGAACTCAACCAGGAATTTTTCAGTTTCTTCACCATAGACTCGAACTCGGCTCGCTGACGCGTCATAGTATGCCTTCATCAGTTCAACAAACTTCAGCGGCATTCCGTCATTATCTAGGATCTTCCAAAGTTTCTGGCGAGTGACAGAATCGAAGGCGGCAATGAAGTCCAGGAACATCAAGATCAGGGGTAGATTGTACTTTTCAAACTGCTGGATAATGAGGCGAAAAACGAATATATTATCAGTACAGCCTCTACCTGGCAGAAAGCCGGCTTGATTTTCTCGAGTTCTTTCCTTCCTTGCCCCTTTGAAGCGGTTCAAGAGTATAATCCCAAATATTTTGACCGCAATGTCTATAAGACTTATTCCGCGGTAATTTTTGCATTCGGTTTTATCTCCTTTCTTATAGAAGGGAGAATGACTGATGTCTTCCAATCTTTTGGGAAAGAATTGGTCCTCCACACTTCTTCGAGAATGCCATGGAGCTGTTCAGCAGGGACCTCAGGGCATTGTTTGTACACTTCCGGGGGGAGGCCGTCTTCATCTGGGGCTTTGTGGTTCTTCAGGGTCTTGATCGCTTTTAGTATTTCGGGTCTGGTCGGTGTATCCAGCTCGACGTCGTTGGGTTCTTTAGAGACGGCAGGTGGGAAAGCATCAGGGGCGGATGATGGGGATGGGTTTAGGAGGATCTGAAAGTGATCCTTCCATCTTGCTAAGCGCTCCTTCTGACAACTGATGATTTTTCCTGATCTGTCTTTGACTATTTCTGAGACAGCAGCTTTTTTACCAACGGACTCTTTCAGGATCCGGTAAAGCTTGCGGGTATCATGTGAGCGTGCTGCTTTCTCTAACGACACGGTAGCATCTTCCCACATTTGGCGGCGGTCCAGACGAACAGAGCTTCTTCTTCTTCTATTTAACAGCAGGCGGGCTTTTCAGTAAAACTATTTAGCCCTTTTCCTTTTGCTTCACTCTGTGGGCTACAGAGCTACTGGCTTGATTGCCTCATATTTATTAGATATTTTCAGATATCTTTCAGTAGATCTTTCGACTCTAGGAGTTCAAATATAAGATGATAGATGTCTATTTCTATGCTCTGTGTGCAGGTATAGTTGGCTAGGCTCTTGACTGATAGTGGGATTTTGTGGTGTTTGAAGTATTTTAACAGTTTAGAAAGCAAGGTATGTTGTGCAGACGTCAGCATATTACATTCAAATAGGCAATGGTCAATTGTTTCATTATTCATATTACAATGCCTGCAAAGAGGGGACAGGGGAATTGAACCACTTGAATTAGAAATCTTATATGAGAATGAAAGGAAATTTAGTCCATTTGTTCCAGAACGAATTCTATGATAAATTTTAGAAAGATACTTATTGGGAAAGGGGGAAAGGATAGGATTAATCTTATTAAAATTAATATCTGATAGCCTCCATCGGTAGCGTTTTACCTGTCCGCGCAGCTCTTTTGTTTCTTCTTTAGGGCCGCTCATCTTTTGTCTTCTGCTCACCGACTATTGACAGGGTCCTAGCGGTAATCCAATGCTGTCGTTGGATTTTTGCTCGGCCTAGGATCTCATCAGCAGTCTCTGTCATCACTGTTTTAAAGGTCTCCCATCTCTTCTCGGGGGATGGGTTTTCATCAGAACTGAGGTCGTCAAATCGGTTAGTCAGTTCCAAATTGAGGGCCTGCCGAACTTCTTTGTCTTGGAGCTTACCGATGTCGAATCCGGCCTTGGGTTTGTTTTTCCTCCGAGTTGCAAGACGTAGCAAAATTTTTGCAGCAACAAGGCTGTGGTCAGACCCAGACTGCGAGCCTGTGTCCGCGTCGTTCTAAGAGCGAGAGTCCTGTACGGAGCTTCTCCAGCGCTGGCGTACGAGAATGAAGTCTATTTGAGCCTTAGTGACACCATCATTTGAATGCCAAGTTAAAAGGTGGCTAGGTTTGTGCTGAAATATGGTATTGGTGACAACAAGGTGGTTCATCAAGGCGTAGTTTAACAACCTTTGCCCATTCTCGCATCTGTGACCTTGTCCAAATTTTCCCAGGACTTGTCTTGTGGTTTGGTCAGAGGGACCAACTCTTGCGTTGAAGTCTCAAGCAACAATCAAGTAATCTTGATTACTTGAGTCCAGGAAGGTGTGGTGGACAAAAATGTATAAAATATACATTTTATGGGAAGGGGTAGACTGATACTAACTTTATGCTGGACAGACCTCTGGTTCGTTGATTTATAAATACCTTGGAATCTTGTCGGATCATCGTAAGTTTCTAAGCATCTTTTTATATATTGTTGTAGTTTTCTGAGACTTGTGATCTACTTGGGACAGCCAGTCCCAGTAGAATATATATATATATATATATATATATATATATATATATATATATATATATATATATATATATATATATATATATATATATATATATATATATATATATATATATATATATATATATATATATATATATATATATATATATATATATATATATATATATATATATATATATATATATATATATATATATATATATATATATATATATATCTGTCTGTATTATTATATGTTAACTGAATAAAAGTATTGTGCTATAGCCAACCTCTCTTCTACATTTAGTCCCTTGAATATACCCAGCTGGTACGCCTCATTAGTCCGGTCATAGCCTAAGGCACGCTACCAAAGTTTAAAATACCATATGGCCAAAGTTTATCTTCCCTATGTAGAATAAAATCATCTACCACTGTATCACCTAAATACAATAGGAATCACATTACCACAACTGGTGGCATTGCGGAAAAACTGGGTGCAGGAGACTGAATAAGGTTACAAAATAATAAAAAAAATCAAAATGGCCTTATTAGAAGGGGTAAGCAAATAGATTTCTTTTTTAGCAGCACTGAAATTAGCGTAACTCTAAGCAGTTTTGCTCCAACTTTGGTTATTAGAAGTATATTTTAGTCCCCTCAATGGTTTAGATACAATAGATAAAATGGAAAAAAGGATCAATCAAGAATTGTAAAAAAAACAAAAAAAAACATACAGTATCTAGTTTTTAGCAAGTAGAAAGTAAGTGTATAATTAGTAGTTTTCTTAGGTGTTAGTAATAACTGTAGTGTAGAAGTGCCGTATATTACCAAATAATAAAGTATTTGTACCATGAATTAAAAGAATAAAATAAAAGATAATGCGTAAAGAAAAATCTAGCTGGACTGATGAAACTTTGGTGGAAACAGAAGAATTTTAGGCATAATAGTAGCAAATAGGGTCCTAATTCAGCCTTACTACAGTTACAGGCTATAGACTTATTGTTCAAGGACAACACTGCTATAATTTAGGAAATGAAACACATAAATTGGGTTCCGAACAATTATAGGTTAGAAGCTGCCATTTCCGAGTGTTTTAGGAGTAGAGACGCTTCAAATATATGGCATTTTACCGCGTAATAAGGAATAGAATTACCATTGTTTAAGCTAATCCGAATACTATGTTAGTTGTGTAGTTTCACAAGCAAAGGGAAGGAAAAGATATATAATTTGTAATGAAAGCCCTTGAGGAAAAGGATGAAAAAAAGAGAAAAGTAACTTTATAAGTAAGAAAACAAATGTGGAAACTTAGTAAATGTCGCAGAAGGAAGCAAAAAAAAAGAATTGCTACCCAGCTGTGATGGGAAGTCTGCATAAGGCAAGAAATTCGGTGAGAGAAACCGATAATCACAGAAAATGGAGGTAGGGGATGGGTCTTAAAAGGGTCTCCTTTCTCTACACAGAGGACCTTTATTTGCACAATGGTTCTAGAAAAAGTTCAAATTCTGAATCAGCTGCACAAAATGAGCCACAAAAAAGTTCAAATTTAAATTTTAAACCGTGGCTGCTTTGGAGTCATGTAAATGTAAAACAAGCCAGTGTTTGAAAACTGTTATGCTTGTTTACATAGAATATTAGCCCACATTAGGACAAACAGAGAAGGCAATGCATCCGTTTGGGATAGATAATATTGATAATTCTGGTCCACTCTTACGGTTACTCAATGATGAAGCATTCTCAAGCCTAGTCTAATTACAAATCAGTACAGTTTAGTCAAACAGACAAAAAAGAAAAAAATAAGTGGAAAAAAGCTATGGTAAAACTTACGAAAAAGGATGAAAAGTCATTATATCCTTAAAGAAATAAAAAGATAACCAAAAATAACTTCATTAATCCACAGACAGAAGTTGACACGAAACGGAGAATTTCACCAACAGATCAAGACAGCTGCGAAAGGGGCAGAGATTAAATTAACAAACAACAAAAGTAGGAAGAACAAAAGGGAAATCTTTTTGTAAGACAGTGGGAATAATTTGAATGAATATTTCGGCCCTATGTCCAAGGGCCGTCCTCAGCAAGACAAAAATATATAAAAGAAAAAAGACTCACAACAACACGCGACCAACAAAACCAAAAAAGTGAAAAAAATTTTTCAGAGCAGTCCTAGCATCCTTACTTCAGTGAATTTCAACCAGGACTTATAAAAAGTAATGTAAAACCAAGGCGATTCAATGAGATGAAAGAAAAATAATTTAAAACACGTTCTTATTGCTAATCCAGGCTTTTTGGCAGCTAACCTCAAAGGTCGTTTTGTGACCGGTTCTGTGTTAATGTCTATCAGTTTTTTAAAATATTTTGTAATAAGGTTTTTAATTAAATTTGTGTATAGAGCATTTAGTGTATATTCCCCCATGTTCTTATTTAAGGAAATATTATTATTAATCTGAAGTTTGATTTCAATTGATTCTCAGACTACCTGCTTTATGCCTAGGTCATTGCTAATAAGGGCAGATTCATCAAAAAGTATATTGTGGTTAGGATTTTCAAAAATATGGCTGCCTAATGCAGAATCAGATGAAACAGTGGAAACATTAGAATTTAGAACTTTGACAATATCATCTCTATGCTGTTGTATACGCTTTTCTAAATTCTGGTGGGTTCTACCCATATAATATTTGCCAAAATCACATGGTATTTGATAGACCCCTCCTTGGAGAGTAACTGTGGTTTTATCTTTACCGGTATTTAGAAAATTTATGAATCTAAAATTATTTGTGAAAACTACATACAGATTATTTTTTGTGCAAACTTTTTAAGATTTGTAGTGATTTTTGGGATATAGGGGAGGTAAATTATGTCTAAGGGCTTGTCAGACACCTCACTTCGTAAACTATCATTAATTTTACGGGAATGTCTTTTCAGTCTACAGTTAATTACACTATTAATAAATAACATAGGATACCCATTTCCAAAAAGTATGTCCTTGATAAAGTTTAATTATGTTGTGATGTGGGAATCAGAACAAATATTTAGGGCTCGATCGACGAGGGATATTAAAACTGCTCTTTTAACTTGGGGAGGGGGTGGGTTGATTTAAAATGCAAAAACCTATTATTTTGTGTTGGTTTTATATAAATCGTAAAATTTAGTTTATCGGAGATGCGAATAATTAAAACATATAGGAATGGGATTTTATTTGCGATTTAAATTTCTAAAGTAAACTGTAAATTTCTATCGTATGTATTAAGGTGATCTAAAAAACCCTTAAGCTCATTTCCCCCATAGTTCCAGAGTGAAATTACGTCATCCATGTACCGTCCCCAAAAGATATGTTTCAAAAAATACGAATCTAATGCCCAATTTTCAATATGTTCCACATAAATATTCGCCAGTTTTTTTAGAGATTAAATTATCCTCTACCCCAAATTCCCGCAGCCATCCTCACAAGTCGGGAACTTAGTATGAAAAAAACTCACTTATTTAAGCACAAAATTATAAACTATCACATTGCCACGGAAATGAACAATTCAAAATGAACAGAAGGCTTCTCATTTTGTTCCAATTATTAATTATCAGAAGAGTATTTCCGCTGTAAAGAGATTAGTTCCTTCATGAAATCTGCCAAATATTTTAGAATTTTATAGACGTAATAATTAAGATCGAAATTAGAGTTATAAAATATTATAGCTTGAAAAATCATTTACAACCAGATCATTGCCAGAATTGCATTTCAATAGGACAAATTATTGTTTAAAAGAAAAAAATTTTAAATTGGAGAGACCTTAAATAAGAAAACAAGCTGCTAATTTAATATAGTATTTTAGGATATTTTTAGGATATAGGTGCACATTAATGGCCGAATGTGTGCAAACTGTTTTTATATGTGTTTATAAAAAAAATGTAGCTTTCATTTGACTATTCCTAAGGCTGATGAATTGAAGTAAATCCTGTCACGATTAAGGTAATTATGTCGCGCAAAAACTTATTTTACTGAAAAAGCGGAAAAAAACTTGAAAAATCCTTAGGCTTTATTGAAGTAAATAATAAAAAAAGGGGTTCAAGTTGAAAATATAGCCAGACGAAATTAAAAGGAAAAGAAATTTAACGGAGTCAGTTAAACTCTGTTATACGCGCATATTGAACTGACCGAATGAGACTAGTAGGAAAATTGTACAAAATAAGTAGCATTAATACTACGGAGCCACCGTTACAGTGGTTAACTCGGGCCGAGACTAATAGAATTATTGGAGAAATGCTCCAAGTAGAAAGGAAATTTATGCTCATATGTGGGAGTCGTTTTAGGAAAAATGAATAGCATGGCATAAAGACAAGACCACTAAAAGTTGGGAAGTTAAAGTGAAAATAGTCCATGTCACTTGTATGTCTAAATATAAATTACTGTGTGCCATGAAGGCAAGGTATATTTTCTGCAGAAGGGCCACTTTGTTTGAGAACAGAATAGCCCAAGAGGAAACTGTGGCTACAAATAAAAAAAAGTGTGGCAATACTATAAATAATTAATTATTGTAGGTGCAGGTTCATAATAGTCCTTTTAGCTGTAGCCGATGACAGAGAACCTAGAAACGTTGTAACGAACTACCAGATGGCAGCCCTGGTAAGCAAACCTTCAGAGTAGAGACACGAGTCAATTGATAATGGCATAACAGGTATAAGGAGAACAGCAACATTTTTAGCTTATCAGATCTAAGCTGTAAATGGAGCCTTATCCCAAAAGGACATTAAAGCTAAAAAAAGAGAGATTACAGGCAAAAATGTTATAAAACTGTCTCATGTACCTAAACTTCGAAAAGAACTAAAAAGCTCAAAAGTTTGAATAAACAAACAGACATATAGTAAGCTAAAAACAGTTAATGACGCAAATTGGTTCGAAATAGAACCAAAGTGGTAAAACAAAGATAAGAAAATGTATATAGTCGTATATGGAAAATTTATATAGTGGTAACAAATGTTGTTGAGAAAATATATACAGTTATAAAGATATTTTGAAAACCCTTTATAAATATGGAATTGTTATCATAAAAAAATTGTAAATATAGAAATATAAATAGCAAAGTCATGTTATATGAACTCTTGCCAAGCCATTATATAGAGGCTAATCACAGTTCTCAATTATAGTGCAAAATCTATGTATTGGAGTTGATTTTTTTGGTAAATATTTCAATTGCAGTTAAGACTTATCAGATAAAAGTCTTGACAGACTTATTTAAAAGTTGTAAAAAGAACAAATATTGCAGTGACTAAATAAATTGTTAGAGTTCATAATTATTGTTTGTTTTTAATAATTAAGTTATGTATCAACATAACTTCTGTTAATATATATATAAATATATATATATATATATATATATATATATATATATATATATATATATATATATATATATATATATATATATATATATATATATATATATATATATATATATATATATATATATATATATATATATATATATAAAAACAGTTAATGACGAATATATATATATATATATATATATATATATATATATATATATATATATATATATATATATATATATATATATATATATATATATATATATATATATATATATATATATATATATATATATATATATATATATATATATATATATATATATATATACTATGTTTTTATTTACTTTAAGTTTTATCTAGTAATTTAATTTTATATGTAAATGTTTGACTTCGAGTCAACATATAAATATTTCTTTTATGAAATAATCTGTTAAGTATTAAATTTGAAAAGAATAATCCAGCAAGAAACATAATGTTTCGATTTAAGTGGCATATTATCTTTGGACTAATTAAAAGAGGGAAAAGTAATTAAAAATTACAAAATTGAGTGTTTCATTTTACTATATATAGGTAACAAATTATGCTTTATGTGTATTCTAATGTGAATATTTATTTTAGATACAGCCTTAGCTTTTTTCGGAAATCAAATTCTTCATAAAATCCTTTCGGATCCATTTTTTTCAATCACTTTTTGACAAACTTATAGAAAGTAACAAATTTTGAAGCCACTTCAAATGTATCCTGATACTAACATCTCATACGTAAAATCAGAACTTAATTTAGGCCTAGAGAATGTGCTACATAGCCTCAAGGCTTTAGTATTGAAATATGTGAAAATGCTTTGTGCTGGAAAAATATGTGAAAATTTAAAATCCAAAATTGTTATATGTACTTTATCCGATGCATTTATAAACCTGAAAAATAAACAGTATATCAATAACATCACACAGATAAATTAAATTATTAATGGGAATTAAATTTAAACTCAAATAATTCATAAACGTTCCTACTATAACTTGAAATCTAATTTAAGCAGAACCGCTAATATAAGGCTTATGCCGCTTGGGGTCAAGCTAAAACAGAAGATGCATATGAAAAGGGTAAAAAGAGAATTTTCCAGTCCTAGAGACAGAGAAAAAGAGAAACAAGGATGAATTTCAAATTGAAATCTTTCAACAAAAAAAAGAACATGGCCTATATTGGACCAGAAACATGACCCTAAGGAAACCCATAGAGGGTATATGCATATAATTACCCAAAGATAGCAGCATAATACCTGTAAACAAAATTAAGTTGTTTTAAAAATAAAATATTGAGAGTTGGTACAACTCTTCTTTAAATGGGGAGTATTGTGGTGAAGCTTTCTAATTTAATTCAATTTAAATTTGGTAAAAATATATTAAGACGCCAATACAAAGTTTCGAAATGCCACTTTTTATTAAGATAAGGAACATATCCTGCCAAGTTTCTGCTTAACAGGAAATTGAGAAATCACCACTTCCTAGCTATTGCGTCGGTTGGGTCCAGGAAGGTGTAGTTGATAAAAATGTATAAAAGACACATTTTATAGGAAGAGGTAGACGGATACTAACTTTATACCGGATTGAACTCTGGTCCGTTGATTTAGAAATAATTGGAATCTTGTCGGATCATTGTAAGTGTCTAAGTCGAAAAAAGCGACAAAGACCACACTGCCTTTCCATAACAAAACAACAAAAGTACGAAGAACAATAGGGAAATCTTTTTGAAAGATTGTGGAGAAGACTTTAATTAATATCTTTGCCACTTGTCAAAGATCCTTCCTCTGTAAGACAAAAATATATGAAAGAAAAAAGACTCACAACAATCTGCGACCAATAAAACTAAAAAGTAAAAATTTTTTCAAAACAGTCCTAGCATCCTCACTTCAGCGAAGTTCTGAACTGTAAATTTCTATCGTATATATTAAGGTGATCTAATAAACCCTTAAGCTCATTTTCCCCATAGGGTTTTTTAAGCTTAAGGGTTATTTAGATCACCTTAATACATACGATAGAAATTTACAGTTTACTTTAAAATCGAAATCGCAAATAAAATCCCATTTCTAGATGTATTAATTATTCGTAGCTTCGATAAACTCAATTTTACTATTTATAGAAAACCAACACAAAATAATAGATATTTGTATTTTAAATCAAATCAACCCCACAAGTTAAAAGAGCTGTCGTAATATCTATTGTTGATCGTGCCCTAACGTTTGTCCTGATTCCCACATCACAGCAGAACTAAACTTTATCAGGGACATACTTTTTGGAAATGGGTATCCTATTTTATTTATTAATAGTGTAATTAACTGTAGACTGAAAAGACATTCCTGTAAAATTAATCATAGTTTACCAAGTGAGATGTCTGACAAGCCCTTAAACACAATTTACCTCCCCTATATCCCAAAAATCACTACAAATCTTAAAAAAGTTTGCACAAAAAATAATCTGTATGTAGTATTCACAAATAATTTTAGAATCATAAATTTTTAAATTCTGGTAAAGATAAAACTTCAGTTACTCGCCAAAGAGGGGTCTATCAAATACCATGCGATTGCGGCAAATATTATAAAGGTAGAACACACCAGAATTTAGAAAAGCGCATACAACAGCATAAAGATGATATAGTCAAAGCTCTAAATTCTAATGTATCCACTGTTTCATCTGATTCTGCATTAGGCAGCCATATTTGTGAAAATCCTATCCACAATATACTTTTTGATGAATCCGCTCTTATTAGCAATGACCTAGGCATAAAGCAGGTAGTTCGAGAAGCAATTGAAATTAGACTTACGATAAATAATAATATTTCCTTAAATAGGGACTTGGGGGAATATTCACTAAATGCTCTATACACAAATTTAATTAAAAATGATCTTACAAAATATTTTAAAAAACCGATAGACATTAACACAGAACCGGTCACAAAGACCTTTGAGGTTAGCTGCCAAAAAGGCTGGATTAGCAATAAGAACGTATTTTTAAATTATTTTTCTTTCATCTCATTGAATCGCCTTGTTTTACCTTACTTTTTATCAGTCCTGGTTGAACTTCGCTGAAGTAAAGATGCTAGGACTGCTTTGAATTTTTTTTTACATTTTGGTTTTATTGGTCGCATGTTGTTGTGAGTCTTTTTTCTTTCATATATTTTTGTCTTGCTGAGGACGGCCCTTGGACATAGGGCCGAAATATTCATTCAAATTATCTACACTGTCTCGCAAAACGATTTCCCTATTGTTCTTCGTACTTTTGTTGTTAAGTGTCTAAGTATCTTATTATATATTATTGTACTTTTCTGAGACTTGTGGTCTACTTGGGACAGCCAGTCCCAGTAGAATATATATATATCTGGTATTATTATATGTTAACTGAATAAACGTATTGTGTTATAGCCAATCTCTCTACAATCTAGAATTAGTCCCTCGAATTTACCCAATTGGTACGCCTCATTAGTCCGGTCATAGCCTAAGACAAGCTACCAAAGTTTAAATACCTTAGGGCCAGAGTTTATCTCCCCTATAAAGGGAGAATAAAAGCATCTACCACTACACCACTTAACTACCTTACCAGATTTCTATATAAGCCTTACATGGCCCCAGGCAAAACTTACAACCCTTTTACTAAGGCTTCTGGGAGGTGGGGGGGTTATCATCCTAAAAGACCTAATTTCCAGAACTTTCAACTGCGTTGAACAAAATGGATGTCTCAAAATTTTAATTGGATGTTTTTGGGGAAATGCTGGGCGTGAGGGGGGGGTTAGTTGCCCTTCAATTACTTTCGACTATTAAAAAGGGCACTAACCCTTTCAATTTCCAATTGAAGGAGCCCTTTTTTAAGTTCCTACAACATCACTTTCTATAAAAAAAACCTTGTAAGACCCTAGGGCATAACTTACAATCCTTGCTCCGAGGGCTGTGGGGGGTTGTCATCCCTAAAGACCTAATTTCCAAAACTTTCAACTACGTTGAATAAAATGGCTATCTAAAAATTTTGATTGGATATGTTTGGGGAAAAGGTGGGTGTGAGAGGGGGGTTAGTTACCCTCCAGTCACTTTCAACTATTGAAAATTGTACTAGCCGTTAAAGGTTAGTTGCCCTCAAATCAATTTCTACTATTAAAAAAGAACACCAGCCCTTTGAATTTCCAAACAAATGACCCCATTTTCAAGTCTCTACGACAAAGATTTCAATAAAAACCTGATATGCCCCCAGGGTATAACGTATAACCCTGAAGACTGTGGGGGGATTGTCCTGCTCAAAGATATAATTTCCAGAACTTTCAACTGCGTGGAACAAAATGGCTATCTCAAAATTTAGATTGGATGAGTTTGGGGAAATGGCGGTCGTTGAAAGGGTGTTAATTGCCTTCCAATCACTTTTGACTAATAAAAAGGGCACTAGCCCTTTGAATTCCAATAGAATGAGCCTTTTTTGAAGTTTCTACAACAATACTTTCTATAACAACCTTATATTCCCCCAGGGTATAACTTACAACCCTTGCCCTGAAGGCTGGGGGGGGGGGTTGTCATCCTCAAAGACTTCATTTCGAGAACTTTCTACTATGTTGAACAAAATGGCTATATGAAAATTTTGATTGGATGTGTTTTGGGGAATGGTGGGCGTGAGAGGGGGGTTACCTACCCTCCAAAAGCTTTCGACTATTAAAAAGGGCACTAGCCCTCTCAATTTCCAATTGAATGAGCCCCTTTTGAAGTTCTTACGACAACACTATCTATAAAAACCTTATATGCCTCCAGGGTATAACTTACAACCTTTGCCCTTGGGGCTCTGGGGGGTTTGTCATCCTCAAATACAAAATTTCCGGAACTTTCAACTGCGTTGAACAAAATGGCTATCTTTAATCTTTGATAGAATGTGTTTGGGGAAATGGTGGGCGTTAGAGGGGGGTTAATTACTCTCCACTCACTTTCCACTATTAAAAAGGGCACTGGTTCTTTCAATTTCTAATTAAATGAACTCTTTTTGAAATTTCTACAACAAATTTCTATATAAACCTTATATGGCCCCAGGGCATTACTTACAACCCTTGTACTAAGGGCTCTGGGGGGGGTTATCATCCTAAAAGACCTAAATTACAGAACTTTCAACTACGTTGAACAAAATGGATATCTCAAAATTTTGATTAGATGTGTTTGGGCAAATGGTGGGCGTGAGAGGGGGTTAGTTGCCCTCCAATCACTTTCTACTATTAAAAAAGGCACTAGCCCTTTGAATTTCCAATCAAATGAGTATTTTTTGAGGTTTCGACGACAACACTTTTTATAAAAGCCTTATATGCCCCCAGGGCATAACTTACATGCTTTGGGGAGCGTCCTTCTCAAAAACCTATTTTCTATCTGAAAATCAACTACAAGAACAAAATTGCTATCTCAAAATTTTGATTGGATGTGTTTGGGGAAATGGTGGGTGTGGAAGGGGTGTTAGTTGTCTTCCAATCACATTCGGCTATTAAAAAGGGGACAAGCCACTCCAATTTCCAATCGAATGAGCCCTTTTCGAAGTTTCAAGACAACTCCTTGGATACGAAGTGCCCTGGTCCAAAGAAAAAAAAAATAATAACACATTGTGCCAACATCGTTCTTTTCTTGTTCTTTTCTATTGCGCTGCCTATGATTCTTCTATGTTCTTTTCTATGTTCTTCTATGTTCTTTTCTATTGCGCTGCCTATGATTAAATCCAGCTTTATTAAAGTCATGGTGGTTGTTGGCCAAGTTTCCGCGCAATATAGTAGAACTGAGCTGACAGATGCGTTAAATATCTGCATTTTTGTAAGACTGTTGACAAGAGGGTTTTGCCAAATGCAATTGAGTCTCCCAAGGGTGGAAGTTACCTTAGCGATTCTTGCGTTGACTTTGCTCTCGACTGATAACAAAAACGAACAGAACTTAATGGAAAAAAAACTTTCCGAAAAATAGCTTTTTCAAAGAAAAGTGAACAACCATATTAAAATTAAGACGATCAGACGGAAATTCCTCGTATAGTTCAAATTCAAAACGACCAGAAATTACTATTCAAGAATAAATGAAACCCAAAACGAGTAGAAGTTAAAATAAACAATACAGAGACAGCCTCTGCTAATGTAAATGAATAAATAAATCATAAAACAAATAAAAAATTGAACTGAACATTCAAGTCAAGCCTAAAGTGGCCAAAAATTACTACAAACAAAAGTGTGGCGCTACTACTATTTTTACCTGACCATAAAAATTTAAGGCTTGCTGCGTCATTTGCGCCTTACCGAAAATGTAATAAATTGCAAACATTTACTTTTGCATTTAAAAAAAAATTGAAATTGCAGTGAAATAATATCTTTAATTGCTGAGTTTCCAAGAATAAATATAACTACACATTAAATATTCAGATAATCTTCATTAGTTCTTTCCAGTCATCTTGATTATCATAGTGATTTTCTATTTATTTGTTGTTGATATTTTCAAAAACAAAAGCACAGTCTAGTGTTTAAGATGCATAGAATTTCAATAAAACGCAAATTAAACAATAGGCTTTATACTTTTACAGTTAAGGGCTAGGCACACGTAGCTGATTTCGGGAACCGATTTCAGCATCACTGGACAAATGATAGCGGTAAGAAAAATTTGTTGAAAGGAAAATTTATTGCGCAGAATTTTCAAAACAAAAAATCATGGACACAAACAGTCAACTGGAGTTTATTAATAGTTGCTTGATTGATCTCAGATTAGTTCTCATCTCAGTAGTGGGGTCTTTCACCCTCGATACCTCTGGCTGACTATTCATTTGTATCACCATTTATTTTTTGTGATGATCATGATGAAAATCAGCGCTAATTTTGTAAATCGGCCCCGAAAACTAGAAAATTTTTCATGCTCAAATCGACGCCGATTTCTTTTAAAATCGGCGCTGATTTGGAAATCAGTTCCCGAAATCAGCTACAGCCCTTTAGGGGAGGAGAAAAAGGACAATAGCCACACTCCTGTTTGTAGTAATTTCTTGTCAATTTAGGCCTGACTTAAATGTTCAATTTAATCTTTATTTGTTTTTAGATTTATTTATTCATTTAGATAAGTACCGGCTATCGCTATGTTTCCTATGGTCGTGTATTTTTATTTCTTCTCATATTGGGTTTGATTTATTCTTTAAAAACAATTTTTGGTAGTTTTGTGTTTGAATTTATTTCTGCTGGTCTTTATTAAAATTTATTTCGGGCTGGAATTAAAAGCTGTCTTTTCTACCTTTTTCAGGTTTTTGTTTTTCTTTTGTCGCCCGTCTGAACGCTGCATTAAGCATTGTTCACATTGCTGTGATAAGAGGAATAAGGAAACTCGGTTCTGTTTTGTAGCATGCATCACCAATCAGAATGCTTAGTTGATGGTGTCAACGCGTCAAGAAAAATATGGAAGTAGAAATGAACACAATATTAGTTTCACGTGGCTGTTTTAGTATATTTGGATGTAGTTTCGTAAAATTGCTTACCACACAATGGTTATCACGCTAATATGAACAATGTATTACATTTACTTAAAAAACTAAACTTCAATCTTCATTGGCAGATTCTGACGTCAGAATCGGGAATCTGGACCAATGAAGACCGATCATTTTTGACAGATTGACAGAACCGTCAACAGATGACTGTCATCGGTTCGGAACCGGAATCTGGCACCAGAATCTGTTAAAAAAGACTGAACTTAAACCATGAAAACTTCTTCTAAACAATTTCCATAGCACTATCATCAATAGCGCAGTTTAATATCCCCCTACTTCGAAAAATATGTCTGAAAAATAGTCCTTATTTTAATGAGGAGTCATGACATATTTGTTCACTTCTAGTTACAAAAGCTTCTCAAGCTTAGCATCTTCTAAGTGGTTTTTAAGTGTAGTCAATAGTCAATTTTTATTGTAGTCACATCTTCTGCAGTGGAAAATAGGTGTTCAACAGGTGCAGATGATGGCTTTATTTAGAATTCAGCTTTAAGACTAGTGTCTATATTTACTTTTTGATTACTGACAGCATCATCATCTTTCATAAACGAAAATAAATCATTAGTCTCATTTGTACCAGGTTTCTCAGCACTTTCAGCCAGCTCATCAGTGGAGACGCTCATCGCTTGGCCACTTTTTCTATAAATTCACTATGTCAATTATTCGTTTTTTTGCCCTTACAAAGCTGAGGTCAACCATCGTAATTTCAAACTCGGGTGAGAGCAAGTAGCTATGACTAGTTCACTGAAGGCTTTCTCTTCCAATTCCATTGAGAAAACATGGGAGAAGTGTCCATGCAGACCACCTACAAAGGCCTCTAATAACGGTAAAGCATGCTTGAGAAAACGGATATTCTTAAGTCCTTTTAGTCTAGTCTCCAAACCATAAAGTACAGGCAAAACAGCACCAAGATAGCAATTTTCTTTGCCTTGCGAAAAATCTAAGGCTTGGACACAATGAATCTGTTATAAGCACATACCCCTTAAGCAGATCCCTCTCCACCGGCTTCAACTTTGGAAGTTTTAGTTCATTACAGGCACTGGATAACTTTTCCACAACAGACATGTCTACAACACGCTTTACTGCAACATGGAGAGAGTTCCAGAGTGTAGCACTTGGTACGACTGGGTGCCTTCCAGCAATTCCCAAAAACTTGTCGGCAGTTTTTGTACTATGATTTGTTGCATTCCATATGCTTTAGCATTTGGACATAGCGGATTAATAGAGTCTTTGAAATGAAACATTAGCAAATGCTCTCTCACTATTTTTTTTTGTGAACCAGGTTCAGCGTAAGACTGCCGCATCTCAAATGCTCTGGAAGATAAAAATTGTTACAGTTGATATCATTACTGCTGTTGTCGAGAATGTGACCTACAGATTCTATAGCAACAGCGTCTTCATCACAGTCAAACCCATCATCAAAACCTTCCAAAACACTAAAAACTTGTAATTCACTCTCTTTCTCTGTCACTGATGGAGCAGCATACTCCCTGAAAGCTTTTACAAGATTTCTGCTATTGTCTGTGACTGTTTAGACTATTTTTGTCTGGCATAAGCTCCAGTCTTCATTAATTAAGTTTAGATGGGGAGCACAAGCAGAAAAATCATGGGTTCCAATAAAATGGGTTCCGTAACACCTATGCAACTCTTGTGATTTGTGCTCAAATGTCAGCAGTGGTACAAAGATAATCAGTTTGACGAAATGGTTCAATCAAGGATTTTTTCATTGTTATGAATATAAAAAAAATTTCTACAAAATAAGTTTTTCAAAAAAAATAAATAACTCCAATAAACCAAAGATGAACAAAAATAGAATCAAATAATCTACGAAGCATACAACTACCACAAATCACTATCAATAAATGTGGAAGAACCAAAATCAAGCAAGAAATTAAAATTACTGAAAAATATTCAAATGAATTTATTGATAAAAATGTGCATTGTCAGTTTAGTCAGTGTTGTCAATCAGTATCAATAAATGTGTAAGAAACAAAATCAAGCAAGAAATTTCTGCTCGTTTTGAGTTTGACTCTGTTGTTTATTTTGATTTCTGTTAGTTTTGGGTTTTATTTATTTATTGATACTGATTTGCGGTAGTTGTATGCTTGGTAGATTATTAAAAAGGCACCATTCCTCTCAATTTCCAATCGAATGACCCCTTTTTGAAGATTCTACGATAAAACTTTCTATAAAAACTCTATATGCCCGAAGGGCATAACTTACGACTCTTGTTCTGAGGGCTATGGGAGGAGGGTGGTCACCCTCAAAGAAATCATTTCTAAATGTTTCAACTACGTGGAACAGAATGGCCATATCGAAATGTTGATCGGAAATTTTTGGAAAAATGATGGGCGTGGGAGAAGGGGGCGATTCTCCCTCGGATTACTTTCGACTATTAAAAAGGACAATAACCCTCTCAATTTTCAATCGAATGACCCCTTTTTAAAGTTTTTACAACAACGCTTTCTATAAGGACCGTATATGCCCCAGGGCATATATTACAACCTTAGCCCTGACGGCTGGGGGGGGGGGGTTGTCATGTTCAAAGACATAGTTTTCAGACCCTTCAACTACGTTGAAAAAATTGTCTATATCAAAATGTTGATCGGAAATATTTGGGGAAATGATGGGCGTGGAGGGGGCATTCACCTTCCGACAGCTTTTGACTAAAAATAAGGTCACTAGCCCTCTCAATTCCCAATTGAATGAACCCATTTTGAAGTTTCTACGACAACGCTTTCTAGAAACCTTATATACCCCCAGGATATAACTTAAAACCTTTGCCCTGTGGGTTTTAGGGGGTTTGTTATCCTTAAAGACATAATTTCTGGACCTTTCAACTACGTTGAACAAAATGGCTATCTCAAAATTTTGATTTAATTTGTACGGGGAAATAGTGGGCGTGAGAGGGGTGTTTGTTGCCCTACAACCACTTTCAATTATCAATAAGGGCACTAGCCCTTTAAGTTTTCAATCGAATGAGCCCATTAAGAAGTTTTTGCTACAACACTTTCTATAAAAACCTTACATGCCCCCAGGGCATGACTTACAGCCCTTGCCCTGAGGATTGTGAGGAGACTGTCATCCTTAAAGACATAATTTCCAGAACTTTAAACTGCGTTGAACAAAATGGCTATCTAAAAATTTTAATTGGATGCGTTTGGGAAATGATGGGCGTGAGAGGGGGATTAGTTGCTCTTCAATAACTTTCGACTATTCAAAAGGGCACTAGCCCTTACGATTTCCAATCGAATGATACCTTTTTGAAGTTTCTACAACAACACTTTCTATAAAACCGTATATGCCCCCAGGGCATAACTTAGAACCCTTACCTTGAGGGCTGTGGCTGGGGTTGTCATCCTCAAATACCTTATTTCCAAAACTCTCAACTACATTGAAAAAATGGCTATCTGAAAATCTAGATTGGATGCGTTTGGGAAAATGTTGGGCGTGAGAGGGGGTTAATTGCCCTCCAATAGCTTTCTGCTATTAAAAATTAATTAATTAATTTCCAATCGAAAACCCTTTTTGAAGTTTCTAGAACAACCCTTTATATAAAAACATTATATGCACCCTGGGCATAAATTACAACCTTTTTCCTGAGGGCTGGAGGGGGGAGGGGGCGGGGGGTTGTTATCCTCAAAGACCTAATTTGCAGAAATTTTAACTACGTTGAAAAAATTGCTTTCTCAAAATTTTGATTGGATGTGCTTGGGGAAATGCTGGGTCTGAGAGGAGGGTTAGTTGCCCTCCAACAACTTTCTACAATTAAAAAGGCACTAGCCCTTTCAATTTCAAATCAAGAGAGCCCTTTTTGAAGTTTCTACGACAACCCTTTCTATGAAAAATTTATATTCCCCCAGGGCATAACTTCCAACTCTTACCATGAGGGCTGCGGGGGGGGGGGGGGGTTGTCAATCCTCAAAGACATAATTCCCAGAATTTTCAACTACTTTGAACAAAATTGCTATCTCAAAATTTTTATTGGATGTGTTTGGGGAAATGGTGGGTGTGAGAGGGGGGTTAGTTGCCCTCCAATCAATTTCGACTTTTAATTAGTTCACTAGCCCTTTCAATTTCCAATTGAATGAGCCCTTTTTGAAGTTTTTACGATAACGTTATCTATAAACACCTTATATGCCCCTAGGGCATAACTTAAAACCCTTGCCCTGAGGGGTGTGAGGAGAATGTCATCCTCAGAGAGCTAATTTCCAAAACTTTCAACAACGTTGAACAAAATGGACATCTCAAAATTGTGATGTGATGTGTTTGATGAAAGGGTGGTTGTGAGAGGGGGGGGCTAGTTGCCCTCCAATCAGTTTCGAGTATTAAAAAGGACATAGCCCTTTCACTTTCCTATCAAATGAGCCCTTTTGAAGTTTCTACGACAGCGCTTTCTATAAAAACCTGATATGTCCCCAGAGCATAATTTGCAACCCTTTCCCTGAGGGCTCTGAGGGGGTTATCATCCTCAAAGACCTAATTTCCAAAATTTTCAACTATGTTGAAAAACATGGCTATCTAAAAATTTTCTTTGGATGTATTTGCGGAAATGGTGGGCGTGAGAGGGGGGTTAGTTGCCCTCCAATTATTTTTTACTATTAAAAAGGGCACTAGCCATTTCAATTTCCGATCGAATAAGCCCTTTATAAAGTTCCTACGACAATCTTTCCTTGAAAACCTTGCATACCCCCGGGGCATAACTTAGAAACCTTGCCCTGAGGGCTTTGAGGGGGTTATCATCCTGAAATACCTAATTTCCAGAACTTTCAACTATGTTGAAAGAAATGGCTATGTCAAAATTTTTATTGGATGTGTTTGTGGAAATGGCGGGCGTGAGACGGGGGTTAGTTGCCCTCCAATCGCTTTATACTGTTAAAAACGACACTAGATTTTTCAATTTCCAATCAAACGAGCCCTTTTTGAACTTTATTTGACAACGCTTTCTATAAAAAATCTTATATGCCCCCAGGGCATAACTTACAACCCTTAACCTGAGGGCTTTGAGGTGGTTATCATCCTCAAAGACCTAATTTCCAGAACTTTCAACTACGTTGAACAAAATGGATATCTCAAAATTTTGATTGGATGTGTTTTTGGGAAGGTTGGGCGTGAGAGGGGGGTAGGTTGTCCTCCAATCACTTTCAATTATTAAAAAGGGCACTAGCCCTTTGAATTTCCAATTTAATGAGCCCTTTTTGAAGTTTTTATGACTACGCTTTCTGTAAAAACCTTAGATGCCCCCAGGGCATAACTTACAACCCTTCCCTTGAGGGCTTTGGGGGGAGTGTCCTCCTCAAAGACTTGATTTTCAGGTCCTTCAGCTACGTTAAACAAATACTTCAATTCAACACACAAATATAGCGCTTTTCGTGTCATTACGGTTTATATGGAGTCAATTCTTGAACCAGTTTTCTGAAATTAGGTTGCTCAACTGTGCTTAAAGGGTGAGTAGACTCATCTATATAGTTGACTATCAAATCAGCAACTTGGCTTTTATTCAGTTTCACCAGTCTTTTTTCAAAAAATTCTCCACTCGAGGTTCTCGCTCTTCTATAATTCTGCACCTTTTCAGAGCTACTTGTACTTAGAAGAGAAAACAACTCTTGCTGGGCCCCCTCTTCCATGTTTTCTTCATTTCCTTCATCATTCATTAGGAGTATTTTTCTTTCAGCAGACTATTTTTCTGCTTCCATCTTGTGTTTCTTGTATTTCCATCTTCCATCTTGTGTTTTTCTTGCTTCCATCTTGTATGGCTGATGCAAGCGAGGGTAGACCAGCTACAAAAAAATAATAATAATAAATAAAAAAAGGAATACACCGCAGATACACTGAAATAACATTGGTTGATGTTGGGATTTGAAGAATAAAGAGATTAGAAGATTTAAAATGGTAATGAAAAAGAATTGGACCAAGCATCATTAAATAGTCTAGAGTCTTCTCAAATAATTAATTATAAGATGGTTGTAGCTCATCTAAAGCCTCTTGTTCATATACCTATTTTCGTTCAGTTATTGAAAGATTGGGTATGGATTTTAATTTTTGTGATTTAGGTGCCTGGTAACCATAATTTTCAAATTGGTGTTATTGAGGCTTAAGAGCAAAGATAATTTCTGAAAACTAAGGCCTGAGATCAGTGACATGAATATATAGGAATTGTGAAGGGGGGGGGGGGTACAAACTTCCCAAAATTCCACAACCTCGTGGCGGAAAACTATGCAAATTTTCAACCTAAAAGTATATTCTTTCTAATATTTACAAGACAGATACAGCGGTAGACGAAGGATTCCGGGAAGGGGTTAGGGGCTTGACTACGATATTAAATTACAATCTTATAGTTGCAGCCAAAGGTGTACTTATAGTTGCAGCGAAAAGTGTCATCGCCCCTTTTCCTTTGGGAGAGGGCTGCAAAAATGTGAGACAAAAACATGCCGACTATGTTTTATTTAAAATGATAGTTTTAAGTGGTGAAAGTTTTTTGTTAAAAGCCAAGTGAACGGTTTTAAAACAATATTTTTCTGCTACAAAGTGGCGGAAACTACAGAAATATATTATTCAAAAATGTCATATCCCTTGTAAATTCCTTTTAAAGAATTATTTTCGAGAAGGTAAAACTGAAAGATCAATATTGACTGGCAAGGGAGAGGGGACAACTGCTTCCCTTTCCCACAGCAATTTTCGTACCTGCCCGAGGAGAGGTGCCTTACATATTGATAAGAATCCAAATCCAAATGTATTGGGTAACATTACAAGCAGCTAACTGCACTAATTTATTTATTCTCTTGTTGAAGATGGCAATTAGCTGAATATACTCGAACTAAAATAAGTAACTATATGTGTGTCCCTGGTGTGATAGAGCTCCAAAGCTACATTACAGTTAACCTCTTTCTGGATTCTGTCTAACTGTCAGAAACCATGCTTCTGAAGTTTTAATGCAGTTGTGCATAATTTCTGGACAGTTAAGGCTGTTAAAAGATCATAGTAATTTGATAATAGTTGTCAAACAAAAGCCTATTTGCAGAAGGCTGATGTGTCCTATAATTCAGAAGACTAAAATTATTTGTTTTCTTCACCATACATTTACCTTCAGATACTTGTGAAAGTTGGTAGTGAGTTACTCACGAATTTCTTCTAGTTTCTAGACGACTTTAGAGAAGTTGAAGACGAATATGCATTTGACATTTTAGTACCGATAAATACATGAGAAATGTATTCAAGTATGTACTTAAAGCATCCTTCAAAAAATGTCTTTAAGTATATATTTCAGTATTTGGAACTGTACTTAAGTACATGTATTTAAGTACCGACCCAACACCGTATTGTTTAGCTTATAAAGAAAGGATAAAATAAAAAAACAGGGGATCAAGACTAGTCAAGTCCAACTTTTAAACGGCACTTTCATTAGCCCTTTCCAAGAAAAAGTACCAAACGTTTCTGCATACAGTATACCATGTTTGTTTTGCTGCATAGAGTAACTGCACAGATATACAATTACTCCATGTTCTGCATTGTTGATAAAAAGGTTCTCCCGCATTTTCTTTGGCTGATCAGTTTTTCGCACGTAATATCTGTGAAGTATCAAATGGAAACAATGCTTACTACAAGCCATACACAAAGAAGAAGAAAAGATTTCAAATATGTCAATATTTACATTTAACTAAAACAAAAATATTTACATTGTGTAGTATTGTCCATAGAAATAACTCTTGCAAGGTGTGTCCATTTCAGGGAAATAAGTGTTTATTAGAATAGCTCCTAAAAATAAAAGGTAATCAAATTAAACTTTTTTTTTCAAGATGCTAAAGTTGGCCTAGGCTAAGCTATGAGACAACCTACAGTAGGCCATATGTGCAGTCTAGACTGATTGTGGTCCATGTTGGGTCTGTTCTGCTCTATTTTGAGGATTTTTTGGTAAAATTCTTGAAGAGGGCCTTTTTCTGTCTTGGAAAGTAATGGAGTTAGGTGGAAAAATATTCATTGAAGTCTTCTGAGCCTAATTTACATCATCAAAAGATCTTCTGAAATTTTTACATCAGTAAATTGTGTAAATTTACAACCACTCCTGGTCATAAGGAGGCATGTTAATAAAACAATTCTGACTTCATAATATGCAAAATTATCCTAGTTAACATATTTTCCAGGGGGAGCACCTTTAGGTAAATTTTTACCAAATCATATTATTGACTTACAAATAAAGTGAATATACAACTCAGTGCCTTTTTTATGCTCTTGTCAAACATAATAATCATGTTTGTTGAAAATCAATTTTACCACCACTCCTATATATACCAATTCAGGGTAGGCCTATATATTTGCACATTAGGGGGGTTGGGGGTAAATTTTGTTTCTGATGTAAATGAGAGGTAAGTTTAAGCTTTAACCCCACCCCCTAATGTGCAAATATATACCCTGAATTTGTATTTAGGGATGGGGGTAAAATTCATTTCTGGCAAAATGATTTTATAGCCTATTTGGAAAGAGCATAACAAAAGGCATTGAGTGGTATAGGCTATTCACTTTATTTGTAAGTCAATAATATGATCTGGTAAAAATTTTCCCAACTTTATCCTCACTAATTTCCTTGTTTTCCAGTTTTTCAGTCTAATTTTTTGGTGAATTTTTGGCAGTTCATATTATTGACTTATGAATAAAGTAAAGATAGTCCTACTATGCAATGCCTTTTTTATGCTTTTTCCAAATATATCAATCATTTTTGTCAGAAATGAATTTTACCCCCACCCCTATGTATATACCAATTTAAAGTAGCCTATATATTTGGGTAAATGTTTTTGCAATTCATGTTATTGACCTACAAATAAAGTAAAGATAACATTTGATGCCTTTTTATGCTCTTTCCGAATTTAATAATTAATTTTGTTGAAAATGAATTTTAACCCCACCCCTAAATATACCAGTCCAGGGTTTATATGTTTATTCATAAGTCAATAAAATGAACTGTGAAAAATTTACCTATATTTGCATATTAGGAGGGTGAGGGTAAAGTCTATGGTAAATTTTTGGCAGTTCATATTATTGAATTAAAAATAAAGTAAATATGCCACTGAACATACCACTCAATGACTTTTTTTATTCTCTTTCCAAGTATACTAACCATTTTTGTTAAAAATAAATTTTACCCCCAGCCCTATATATACCAATTCAGGTTATATATTTACACATTAGGGGGGGGGGGGTAAAGTTTATTTCTGATTCAAATGATAAGTAAGTTTAAACTTTATCTATTAGGTTGGTTTGACAGCTAATCACAACTTCAACATTTATATTGTTTTTAAGTCTCTATTATAACACCATTGAATTTGTCTAGATTTCCTTAACAAGGAATATGGTTAGCTTGAATATTTTTTAAGTCATAAACAATACTATATATTTTGAACACCCTGACAGTTAATAGTAGAGCCTAATCTTGTGCAAATGATTTAAGCTTAAGCCTAATCTAGAAAATGCAGTCTAATCTTTGATGCAGACATAGTTAGAACAAAGTCTCTAAATCTTGACCAGGTTTACTGCAGGACAAGTGTTGTGAAGCAGAATAATTCTATTTAAATAGGCTAGGCTACAGGGATAACTATTGTCTAATTTTAAATGTTTAAAAAAGTTTCTTATTGTTATCATGAGACAATCCTGACTGGTCTAGCCCTAATACCAGCTATATAAGAGGCAATGCTGTAGTGTTGCCTATAGTAAAGGCCATACAGCTCCAATGTTTTATTATTATTTTTTACTTGTTTTTTTCCCAGAGGCACTTTATACAGAAGGGGTTGTCATAGAAACTTAAAGGGGGCTCATTCGATTGGAAATTGAGTGTTTTAGGGCCCTTTTTAATAGTCAAAAATGATGGCAGATCAACTAGAACCCCCCCCCCCCCCCCCCATGCCCATCACTCCCCCAAACACATCCAATCAAAATTTTGAGATATCCATTTTGCTCAGCGTAGTTGATTCCCAGATAGTAAATATGTTTTTGAGGAGGACACTCTCCCACAACCCTCAGGGTAAGGGTTTTAATTTATGCCGTGGGGGCATATAAGGTTTTTATAGAAGGCATTGTAGTAGAAACTTCAAAAAAAGCTCATTTGATTGGAAATTAAAAAAGCTAGTGCCCTTTTTATTAGTCAAAAGTGATTGGGGGGCAGCTAGCCCCCCCCCCCACCCACGCCCATCATTCCCCCAAATACATCCAATCAAATTTTTGAGAAAGCCATTTTCTTCAGCGTAGTCGATTTCCAGATAGCAAATATGTTTTTGAGGAGGAATCTCCCCCACCACTCTCAGGGCAAGTGTTTTAAGTTACGCCCTTGGGGCAAATAAGGTTTTTATATAAGGTGTTGTCGTAGAAACTTCAAAACAGGCTCATTCGATTGGAAATTAAAGGGCTAGTACCCTTTATAATAGTCAAAAGGGATTGGAGTATAACTAGCCCCCCCTCACACCCATCATTTCCCCAAACACATCCAATCAAAATTTTGAGATAGCCATTTTGTTCAGTGTTCTTGATTTCCAGATAGAAAATATATTTTTGAGGAGGACACTCCCCCACAACCCTCAGGGCAAGGGTTTTAAGTTATGCCCTGGGGGCATGTAAGGTTTTTATAGAAGGCATTGTTGTAGAAACTTCAAAAAGGCTCATTCGATTGGACATTCAAAGGGATAGTGCCATTTTTAATAGTTGAAAGTGATTGGAGGGGAACTAGCCCCCCCCAACGCCCATCACTCCCCCAAACACCTCCAATCAAAATTTTGAGAAAGCCATTTTGTTCAGCATTGTTGATTTTCACATAGAAAACATGTTTTTGAGGAGGACAATCCGCCACAACCCTCTGGGCAAGAGTTTTAAGTTATGCCCTGGGGGCATATGAGGTTTTATAGAAGGCGTTGTCATACAAACTTCAAAAAAGGCTCATTTGATTGGAAATTCAAAGGGATAGTGTCCTTTTTAATAGTCAAAAGTGATTGGAGGGCAACTAGCCCCCCCCACCACGCCCATCATTTCCCCAAGCACATCAAATCAAAATTTTGAGGTAGCCATTTTGTTCAGCATAGTTGATTTCCAGATAGAAAATATGTTTTTGAGGAGGACATTCCCACAAAACCCTTAGGGCAAGGGGTATAAGTTATGCCCTGGGGGCTTATAAGGTTTTTATAGAAGGCGCTGTTTTAGAAACTTAAAAAAGGCTCATTTAATTGGAAATTCAAAGAGATAGGGTCCTTTTTAAGAGTCAAAAATGATTGGAGGGCAACTAGCCCCCCCCCCACGCGAATCATTCCCCCAAACACATCCCATTACAATTTTGAAATAGCCATTTCGTTGAGCATAGATGATTTCCAGATAGAAAATATATTTCTGAGGAGGACAATGCCCCACAACTCTCAGGACAAGGGTTTTAAGTTTTGCCCTGGGGGCATATAAGGTTTTTATAGAAGGTGTTGTCATATAAACTTCAAAAAAGGCTCATTCAATTAGAAATTCAAAGGGCTAGTGCCCTTTTTAATAGTCAAAAGTGATGTTATTTGGGCCATTTTGTTCAGCATAGTTGATTTCCAGATAGAAAATACAGTTCCAGTGTTTTATTATTATTATTTTTTTTTCCCACAGGCACTTCATATGGAAGGGGTCGTCGTAGAAGCTTCAAAGGGGGCTCATTTGATTGGAAATTGAGAGTTCTAGTGCCCTTATTAATAGTCAACAATGATTGGAGGGCAACTAGCTCCCCCCCATGCCCATCATTCCCCCAAACACATCTAAACCAAATTTTGAGATAGCCATTTTGTTCAGCATAGTTGATTTCCAGATAGAAAATATATTTTTGAGGAGGATACTCCCCCACAACCCTAAGGGCAAGGGTTTTGAGTTATGCCCTGGGGGCATATACGGTTTTTATAGAAGGTATTCTTGTAGAAAATTCAAAACAGGCACATTTAATTGGAAATTAAAGAGCTAGTGCACTTTTTAATAGTCAAAAGTGATTGGAGTTTAACTAGCCCCCTCCCCACGCCCATCATTTCCCCAAACACATCCAATCAAAATTTTCAGATAGCCATTTTGTTCAGCGTAGTTGATTTCCAGATAGAAAATACATTTTTGAGGAGGACACTCCCCCACAACCCTCAGGGCAAGGGTTTTAAGTTATGCCCTGGGGGCATATAAGGTTTTCATAGAAGGCTTAGTCGTAGAAACTTCAAAACAGGCTCATTCAATTGGAAATTGAAAGGGCTAGTGGCCTTATTAATAGTCCAAAATGATTGGAGGGCAACTAGTCCCCTTCCCACGCCCATCATTCCCCCAAACTCATCCAATCAAAATTTTCAGATAGCCATTTTGTTCGGCATAGTGGATTCCCAGATATAAAATACATTTTTGAGGAGAATACTCCCCAACTACTCCCAGGGCAAGTGTTTTAAGTTATGCCGTGGGGGCATATAAGGTTTTTATAGAAGGCATTGTCGTAGAAACTTCAAAACAGGCTCATTCGATTGGAAATTAAATGACTAGTGCCCTTTTTGATAGTAGAAACTGATTGGAGTGGAACTAGCCCCCCCCCCCCTCACGCCCATCATGTCCCCAAACACATCCAATCAAAATTTTCCGATAACCATTTTGTTCAGCGTAGTTGATTTCCAGATAGAAAATATATTTTTGAGGAGGACACTCTCCCACAACCCTCAGGGCAAGGGTTGTAAGTTATGCCCTGGGGGAATATGAGGTTTTTGTGGAAAGCTTTGTCATAGAAACTTCAAAAAGGCTCGTTCAATTGGAAATTCAAAGGGCTAGTGCTCTTTTTAATAGTCGAAAGTGATTGGAGTGGAACTAGCCCCCCCCAATGCCCATCATTCCCCCAAACACATCCAATCAAAATTTGAGATAGCCATTTTGTTCAGCGTCATTGATTTTCACATAGAAAACATGTTTTTGAGGAGGACAATCCCCCACAACCCTTAGGGTAAGGGTTTTAAGTTATGCCCTGGGGGCATATAAGGTTTTTATAGAAGGCATTGTCATAGAAACTTCAAAAAAGGCTCATTCGATTGGAAATTCAAAGGGCTAGTGCCCTTTTTAATAGTCAAAAGTGATTGTAGGGCAACTAGCCCCCCCCCCCCTACGCCCATCATTCCCCCAAACACATCAAATCAAAATTTTGAGATAGCCATTTTGTATATCATAGTTGATTTCCAAGTAGAAAATATGTTTTTGAGGAGGACAATCCCCCAAAACCCTCAGGGCAAGGGTTTTAAGTTACGCCCTGGGGGCTTATAAGGTTTTTATAGAAGGCGTTGTCGTAGAAACTTAAAAAAAGGCTCATTCGATTTGAAATTCAAAGGGATAGTGCCCTTTTTAATAGCCTGTTTCAAGTTGATTTCCAGATAGAAAATATATTTTTGAGGAGGATACTCCCCCACAACCCTCAGGGCAAGGGTTTTAATTTATGCCCTGGGGGCATATAAGGTTTTTATAGAAGGCATTGTCATAGAAACTTCAAAACAGGCTCATTTGATTGGAAATTAAAGAGCTAGTGCCCTTTTTAATAGTCAAAAGTGATTGGAGTTAAACTAGCCCCCTCCCCCCATGCCCATCATTTCCCCAAACACATCCAATCAAAATTTTCAGATAGCCATTTTTTAAGCATGGTTGATTTCCAGATAGAAAATATATATTCACAAAATATATTTTGTGGGGGAGGACACTCCCCCACAACCCTCAGGGCAAGGGTTTTAAGTTATGCCCTGGGGGCATATAAGGTTTTTAAAGAGGGCATTATCGTAGAAACTTCAAAACAGGCTCATTCGATTGGAAATTAAAGGGCTAGTGCCCTTTTTCATAGTCCAAAATGATTCGAGGGCAACTAGCCCCCTCTCACGCCCATCATTCCCCCAAACTCATCCAATAAAAACTTTGAGATAGCCATTTTGTTCAGCATAGTTGATTTCCAGATATAAAATATATTTTTGAGGAGGATACTCCCCCACAACTCCCAGGGCAAGTGTTTTAAGTTATGCCCTGGGGGCATATAAGGTTTTTATAAAAGGCGTTGTTGTAGAAACTTCCAAACATGCTCATTTGATTGGAAATTAAAGGACTAGTGCCCTTTTTGATAGTCAAAAGTGATTGGAGTGGAACTAGCCCCCCCCCCCCCCCCATGCCCATCATTTCCCCAAACACATCGAATCAAACTTTTGAGATAGCCATTTTGTTCAGCATAGTTGATTTCCAGATAGAAAATATATATTTGAGGAGGACACTCCCACAACCCTCAGGTTAAGGGTTTTAAGTTATGCCCTGGGGGCATATAAGGTTTTTGTAGAAGGCGTTTCCTAGAAACTTCAAAAAGGCTCATTCGACTGGAAATTCAAAGGGATAGTACCCTTTTTAATAGTCAAAGGTGATAGGAGGGGAACTAGCCCCCCCCCCAATGCCCATCATTCCCCCAAACACATCCAATCAAAATTTTGAGATAGCCATTTTGTTCAGCGTCATTGATTTTCACATACAAATCATGTTTTTGACGAGGACAATCCCCCACAACCCTCAGGGCAAGGGTTTTAAGTTATGCCCTAGGGGCATATAAGGTTTTTATAGAAGGCGTTGTCATAGAAACTTCAAAAAAGGCTCATTCGATTGGAAATTAAAGGGCTACTGCCCTTTTTAATAGTCGAAAGTGATTGGAGGGCAACTAGCCCCCCCCCCCACGCCCCTCATTCCCCCAAACACATCAAATCAAAATTTTGAGATAGCCATTTTGGTAAGTGTAGTTGATTTCCAGATAGAAAATATGTTTTTTAGGAGGACAATCCCCCACAACCCTCCGGGCAAGGGTTTTAAGTTATTCCCTGGGAGCTTATAAGGTTTTTATAGAAGGCGTTGTTGTAGAAACTTCAAAAAAGGCTCATTCGATTGGAAATTCAAAGGGATAGTGCCCTTTTTAATAGTCAAAAGTGATTGGAGGGTAACTAGCCCCCCCACGCTAATCATTCCCCCAAACACATCCAATCAAAACTTTGAGATAGCCATTTCGTTCAGCATAGTTGATTTCCAAATAGAAAATATGTTTTTGAGGAGGACACTCCCCCAAAACCTTCAGGGCAAGGGTTTTAAGTTAAGCCCTGGGGGCATATAAGGTTTTTATAGAAGGCATTGTCATAGAAACTTCAAAAAAGGCTCATTCGATTAGAAATTCAAAGGGCTAGTGCCCTTTTTAATAGTCAAAAGTGATGGTATTTGGGCCATTTTGTTCAGCATAGTTGTTTTCCAGATAGAAAATACGACTCCAATGTTTTATTATTATTATTTATTATTTATTTCCAGAGGCACTTCATATGGAAGGGGTCGTCGTAGAAGCTTCAAAGGGGGCTCATTTGATTGGAAATTGAGATTTCTAGTGCCTTTTTAATAGTCGAAAATGATTGGAGGGCAACTAGCCCCCCCCATCCCATCATTTCCCCAAACACATCCAATAAAAATTTTGAGATAGCCATTTTGTTCAGCATAATTTATTTCCAAAGAGAAAATATATTTTTGAGGAGGATACTCCCCAACAGCCCTCAGAGCAAGAGTTTTGAGTTATACCCTGGGGGCATATAAGGTTTTTATAGAAGGCATTGTTGTAGAAACTTCAAAACATGCTCATTCGATCGAAAATTAAAGAGCTAGTGTCCTTTTTAATAGTCAAAAATGATTTGAGTGTAACTAGCCCCCTCCCCCCACTCCCATAATTTCCCCAAACACATCCAATCAAAATTTTCAGATAGTCATTTTGTTCAGCATAGTTGATTTCCTGATAGAAAATATATTTTTGAGGAGGACACTCCACCACAACCCTCAGGGCGAGGGTTTTAAGTTATGCCCTGGGGGCATTTGAGGTTTTTATAGAAGGCATTGTCGTAGAAACTTCAAAACAGGCTCATTTGATTGGAAATTAAAGTGCTAGTGCCCTTTTTAATAGTCCAAAATGATTGGAGAGCAACTAGTCCCCCCCCCACGCCCATCATTCCCCCAAACTCATCCAATCAAAACTTTGAGATAGCCATTTTGTTCAGCATAGTTGATTTCCAGATAGAAAATATATTTTTCAGGAGGATTGTCCCCCACAACCCTCAGGTCAAGGGTTTTAAGTTATGCCCTGGCTGCATGTAAGGTTTTTATAGAAGGCGTTGTCGTAGAAACTTCAAAACATGCTCATTCGATTAGAAATTAAAGGGCTAGTGCTTTTTTTAATAGTCAAAAGTGATTGGAGTGTAACTAGCCCCCCTCCCCCGCCTACGCCCATCATTTCCCCAAACACATCAAATCAAAATTTTCAGATAGCCATTTTGTTCAGCATAGTTGATTTCCAGATAGAAAATATATTTTTGAGGTGGACACTCCCCCACAACCCTCAGGGCAAGGGTTTTAAGTTATGTCGCGGGGGCATATAAGGTTTTTACAGAAGGCGTTGTTGTAGAAACTTCAAAACAGGCTCATTCGATTGGAAATTAAAGTGCTAGTGCCCTTTTTAATAGTCCAAAATGATTGGAGGGCAACTAGCCCCCCCCCCCACCCACGCCCATCATTCCCCCAAACTCATCCAATCAAAATTTTGAGATAGCCATTTTGTTCAGCATAGTTGATTTCCAGATAGAAAATACATTTTTGAGGAGGAAACTCCCCCACAATCCTCAGGGCAAGAGTTTTAAGTCATGCCCTGGCTGCATGTAAGGTTTTTATAGAAGGCGTTGTCGTAGAAACTTCAAAACATGCTCATTCGATTAGAAATTAAAGGGCTAGTGCTTTTTTTAATAGTCAAAAGTGATTGGAGTGTAACTAGCCCCCCTCCCCCGCCTACGCCCATCATTTCTCCAAACACATCCATTCAAACCATTGTGATAGCCATTTTGTTCAGCGTAATTTGTTTCCATATGGGTAATATATTTTTGAGAAGGACACTCCCCTAGAGCAATCAGGGGAAGGGTTGTAAGTTATGCCCTGTGGGCATATAAGGTATTTATTGAAGGAATTGTCGTAAGAACTTCAATACAGGTTTATTCAATTGGAAATTGAAAGGGATAGTGCCCTTTTTAATAGTCGAAACTGATTGGAGGTTAACTAGCCCCCCCCCCCCCCCACTCCCATCATTCCCCCAAACACATCCAATCAAAATTTTGAGATAGCCATTTTGTTCAGCGTAGTGGATTTTCAGATAGAAAGCATGTTTTTGAGGAGGACAATCCCCCACAACCCTCAGGGCAAGGGTTTTAAGTTATGCCCTGGGGGCATATAAGGTTTTAATAGAAGGCATTGTCATAGAAATTTCAAAAAAGGCTCATTCGATTGGAAATTCAAAGGGATGGTGCCCTTTTTAATAGTCGAAAGTGATTGGAGGGCAACTAGTCCCCCCCCACGCCCATCATTTCCCCAAACACATCCAATCAAACTTTTGAGATAGCCATTTTGTTCAGTGTAGCTAATTTCCAGAAAGGAAATATGTTTTTGAGGAGGACACTCCCCCACAACCCTCAAGGCAAGACTTTTAAGTTATGCCCTGGGGCATATAAGGTTTTTATAGAAGGCATTGTCGTAGAAACTTCAAAACAGGCTCATTCAATTGGAAATTCAAAGGGCTAGTGCCCTTTAGAATAGTAGAAAGTAATTGGAGGGCAACTAGCCCCCCCCCCATCCCCCACGCCCATCATTCCCCCAAACACATCCAATCAAAATTTTGAGATAGCCATTTTGTTGAGCGTAGTTGATAGAAAATATGTTTTTGAGGAGGACAATCCCCCACAACCCTCAGGGCAAGGGTTTTAAGTTATGCCCTGGGGGCATATAAGGTTTTTATAGAAGGCGGTTTCATAGAAATTTAAAAAAGGCTCATTCGATTGGAAATTCCGAGGGCTATTGCCCTTTGTAATAGTTGAAAGTGATTTGAAGGCAACTAATCCCCCCCCCCTTACTCCCAGCTTTTCCCCAAACACATCCAATAAAATTTTAAGACAGTCATTTTATTAAACATAGTTTTAAGTTCTGGAAATTAGGTCTTTGAGGATTACAACTCCCCCAAAGCCCTCCGGGCAAGGGTTACAACTTAAAGATTCTCCGAATCCTTCATATTATTTCTTGTGGAAGGGATGCTCATATAAACTTTAGAGAGTGCTCATTTGATTGAAAATATAAAGTTCTTGTTCACTTTTTAAGAGTCAAAAGAGATTGAAAGGGGCAACTAACCCCTCTCCCTCCTCCACGCCCTAAATGCATCCGATAAAAATTTTGAGATAGACATTTTGTTAAAATAGTTCAAAATTCTGATAACAAAAAATTCTGTTGTCGACACAGCCCACCAGGGCCCAGGGGTAGGCGTTGTAAGTTATGCCCTGAAGCATAACTTATTAAGGGGGGTTTATAACTTATGGGAAGGGGTTTTGTATGGGAAGAACACATAGGAAATCTATTATAATTATCCAATTATAAGGTTAAAGTACATACTCTGTGACAGATGCAAAATTGCTTTGGCACACAAATTCCTATTAAGGTCAATTCCAAACAGTCGTGTTCTATTTGTGTCAGCAAGTGAAATGGTCTAAACCCCCTTATTGGAGCTATTTTTTCAATCCATTCATTGTTGTCAATCGCTGTCCACAAGTTATGCAAGCTGTCAATTGTTCATATATAAGGTTTTTATCAAAGAGGTAATTGTATAGACTTCGAAAAAAGCCTCATTCGATTTAAATTGAAAGTTCTAGATCCGTTTTTTAAAGTCAAGAATAATCGGACAGTAAGCACCCCCCCCCCATGCCAAAAAAATTGAAACTTTTTGCTATCAAAAACGAACAAAAATTAATTAAAAAAAAACTTTCCGAAAAATAAGTTTTTCAAAGAAAATTAAAGGCCATTTTAAACTTAAGCTCAGCAGATAGAAATACCTGTTAAAATTTAAACTCAAAACGACCAGAAATTACTATTAAAGAATAAATGAAACCCAAAACGAGTAGAAATTAAATAAACAATCATGGCAAAAAACATACAACAAGTAATAATATAAATGAATAAATAGATCTTAAAGCGAGTAATGCCTAAATTGAATATGAAAATAAAGCTTAAAACGAAAACAAATATTTTGCTATTAAAGTATAAATGAAACTTAAAACGAACAGAAATTAAATAAACAATCAATGGGAACAAACATAAAATATATATTAATGTAAATGAATAAATAAATCTTAAAACGAGTGAAACTTAAATTGAATATGCAAATAAAGTTTGAATCGAATAAAAATAACTAAAAACAAGAGTTTGGGTATCGTCTCACTGCAGAAGTCTAAAACCTACTGCGTCATTGGCGCTTTACTGAAAACGAATTATATTAAAAATGTTTTCTTTTGTACTTAATATTGAAAATCAATGTTAAAATTACAGTAAAATTTTGAACTGATGAGCTTTTAGCAATTAGTATCATTATGCATCAAATATTCAGTTTAATTTATTAGTTCTGTTCAAGATTGGTCAAGACAAATATAGTTTCACTACAAGCAAAATTTGGATACTGCCCCCTTCTTTAACTGTAAAAACCTAAAGCCTTCTGCGTCATCGGTGCTTCACTCAAAACGAATTACTCGTATTTTACAAATTTATTATTTTCCTGTTCTTACAGCATTGAAAATGAAAATAAAAATTACAGTGAAAAAAAAATCTTGAACTGATGGATCTTTCAAACAATTAATATCATTATATATCTAATATTCAATTTGATTTTGTTTATATTTTCCAAGACTGTTCAAGACTCATGTAGTTTTGCCATTTTTTTTAACTCTGCCACTTTTTGTAACTAATCGTGTTAGTTTGTTATGAAAACATTCTATAGCTTCTAGGCATTTCTATTTGAGCGGAAAACTGCACCTCAAACTTTGTGGAACATGCATTTTCTTGCATGAAGCACCAAAATATAATAAAATTTCAAGTTTCGGAGTGTTCCACCCCTTGCAAGCAAGTGCCATTGGTATTTTTGAATCGGCATGGTCAATTTAGGGGATGGAGGGTAGGCTAATTCTCGTAGCAGCCCCATTCCGTCGTGGTATGGTTCACATTTTCAACACCTGTCGTCCGGACTATCATATAATCCACCAAGCATACAACTACCCCAAATCAGTATCAATAAATAAATGAAACCCAAAATGAACAAAATTAAAATAAATATTAGAGTCAAACTCAAAACGAGCATAAATTAATGTGAGTAGGGTTCAAAACCCCTATGCTTTCTAAAAGCCAGAATATAATTTGTACTTTATAGAAAAACAAAATTCAAATGAGTTTATTGAAAAAAAATTTGCATTGTCAATTTAATATACATATGCTGATATTTATTCACTAAAATCGTAATTAATTTTTGATTTCTTAAAGTTACAAAAGTGAAAATATTTCAAAGAATTGTTTTCAGTAAAGCGCCAATGACGCAGTAGGTTTTAAGCTTCTGCAGTGATACAATACCCAAACTCTTATTTGTAGTTATTTTTATTTTATTCAAACTTGATTTGCATATTCAATTTAAGTTTCACTCGTTTTAAGATTTATTTATTCATTACATTAATATATATTGTATGTTTGTTCCCATTGATTGTTTATTTAATTTCTGTTCATTTTAAGTTTCATTTATACTTTAATAGCAAAATATTTGTTTTCATTTTAAGCTTGATTTTCACATTCAATCCAAGCATTACTCGCTTTAAGATCTATTTATTCATTTATATTATTACTTGTTGTATGTTTTTTTTTATGATTGTTTTTTTAATTTCTGTTCGTTTTGTGTTTGATTTATTCTTTAATAGTAATTTCTGGTCGTTTTGAGTTTGAATTTTAACAGGTATTTGTATATCCTGAGCCTAAGTTTAAAATGGCCTCTACTTTTCTTTGAAAAACTTATTTTTCGAAAGTTTTTTTTTCTAATTAATTGTCTATCATAAGACAATACTAGCTATGTAAACATATATACATCATGTTCACAATTAGGAGAAGGCTATCCATGTTTAGGAAAGTTGTATTTTAATCAAGATATTTTTACAAGATCAGGAACAGTCTTAAATACCCTACTAAGGGTATTACCTCTAACAGTGTAGGAAAAGGGTGAATATATACTCAATTAATTTTTAATGATGCAACTCTTAAATTTAAATTTACTTTGCTACTGTATTGATATATATATATATATATATATATATATATATATATATATATATATATATATATATATATATATATATATATATATATATATATATATATATATATATATATATATATATATACATAACAATGCTTTCTATAAACACATTATATGACCCCAGGGCATAACTTACACCCCTTGCCCTGAGGGCTTTGAGGGGGTTGTCATCCTCAAAGACATAATTTCCCAGACCTTTCAACTATGTTGAACAAAATGGCTATCTCAAAATTTTGATCGTCTGTGTTCAGGGAAATGCTGAGCGTGAGAGGGGGGCTAGTTGCCCTCCAATCAATTTGACTATTAAAAAGGGCACTAAGCCCTTTGAATTTCCAATCAAATGAGTCCTTTTTGAAGTTTCTATGACAACACTTTTCTTTCAAAACTTTATATGCCTTTATATAAACTTTATACTTTCCAGGGTATTACCAGGGTAAAGACCTAATTTTCAGAACATTTAACTACATTGAATAAAATGGCTATCTCAAAATTTTTAATTGGATGTGTTTGAGGAAATGGTTTGCATGAGAGGGTGGTTAGTTGCCCTCCAATCACTTTCCGCTATTAAAAAGGGCACTAGCCCTTTAAATTTCCAATCAAATGAACCCTTTTGAAGTTTTTTACAACATTACTTTCTATAAAAACCTTATATATGCCCCCAGGGCATAACTTACAACCCTTGCCCTCAGGACTATGGGAGGAGTGTCATCCTCAAAGACATAATTTGCAGAGGGCTCTGAGGGGGTTGTCATCCTAAAGGACCTAATTTCCAGAACTTTTTACTACATTGAACAAAATGAATGTCTCAAAATTTTGATTGGATGTGTTTCAGGAAATGGTGGGTGTGAGAGGGGGTTTAGTTGCCCTCCAATCCCTTTCAACTATTAAAAAGGGCATTAGCCCTTTCAATTTTCAATTAAATGAGCCCTTTTTGCAGTTTTACGACAACGCTTTCTATAAGAACCTCATATGCCCCAAGGGCACAACTTACAACTGTTGCCCTGAGGGCTGTGTGGGGTTGTCATCCTCAAAGGCATAATTTCCAGAACTTTCAACTATGTTAAAAAAATGGCTATCTCAAAATTTTGATTATATGTGTTTGGAAAAATGGTGTGCATGAGAAGGGGGTTAGTTGCCCTCCAATTACTTTCAACTAATAAAAAGGCCACCAGCCATTTCAATTTCCAATGGAATGAGCCCTTTTAGAAGTTTCTATGACAACGTTTTCTATAAAAAACTTTATATGCCCCATGGGCATAACTTAAAATCTTTGTCCTGAGGCCTGAGGGGGAGGGGGTGGCACACTTAACAACCCAATTTCCAAAACTTTCAACAGTGTTGAACAAAATGGCTATCTAAAAATTTTGGTTGTATGTGTCTGGGGAAAAGGAGGGCATGAGAGGGAGGTTGGTTGCCCTCCATTCACTTTTAATTATTAAAAAGGGCATTAGCTATTTGAATTTCCAGTAGAATGCACCTTTTTTCAAGTTTCTACAACAACGCTTTCTATAAAAACCTTATATGGCCCCAGGGCATAACTTACAACCCTTGCCCTGAGGGCTCTGAGGGGGTTATCATCCTCAAAGACCTAATTTCCAGAACTTTCAACTACGTTGAACAAAATGGCTATCTCAAAATTTTGATTGGATGTGTTTGGATAAATAGTGGGCGTGGAAGGGGTGTTTGTTGCCTTCCAATCACTTTTGACTATTAAAAAGGGCACTAGCCATTTCAATTTCCAATTGAATGAGCCCCCTTTGAAGTTTCTATTACAATGCTTTCTATGAAAACTGTATATGCCCCCGGGGCATAGCTAATGCCCTGGTTGCTCTGAGGGCAAGGGTCTTTCAGAACTTTCAACTACACTGAACACAATTTCTATCTCAAAATTTTGATTGGATGTGTTTGGGGAAAAGGTGGGCATGAAACAGGGGTTAGGTGCCAACAGGGTTAGGGGTTAGGTGCACTTTTGACTATTAAAAAGGGCACTAGCTCTTTGAATTTCCAATCAAATGAGCCTTTTTTGCAGTTTTTACAACAACTCTTTCTATAAAAATTTTATATGCCCCCAGGGCATAACTTACAACCCTTGCCTTGAGGGGGGGGGAGTGTTGTCCTCAAAAACATAATTTGTTTCTGGAAATCAACTATGCTGAACAAAATGGCTATCTCAAAATTTTGATTGGATGTGTTTGGGGAAATAGTGGGTATGGAAGGGTTGTTATTTGCCTTCCAATCACTTTCTACTATTAAAAAGGCACCTGTCACTCCAATTTCCAATCAAATGAGGCCTTTTCGAAGTTTCTACAACAAATCCTTTGATACAAAGAAAACAAAAAATAAATAATGCCTTGTTCCAACATTGTTCTTTACTTATGCAGCGCAATTGCGCTGCCTATGATATTACAAGAAAAACTTATTGCTTGAACTAATGATTGTTTTTAGTAAAGTGCAAATTATATTCTGGTACTTAGAAGCTACAAGGGGTGTAAGCCTCACTCCTCTTAGTTTTTGCGGTTTTTGAGTTTGACTTGGTCATTTATTGTAATTAATTAAAATAAAAACTTTCTGAAAAATAAGTTTTTCAAAGAAAAGTAGAGGCCATTTTAAACTTAAGCTCAGGAGATATAAATACTTATTAAAATTCAAACTCAAAACGACCAGAAATTACTATTAAAGAATAAATGAAACCAAAAACAAACAGAAATTAGATAAACAATCATAGCAAAAAACATACAACAAGCAACAATATAAATGAATAAATAGATCTTAAAGCCAGTAATGCTTAAATTGAATATGAAATTCAAGCTTAAAATGAAAAAAAAAGTTCTTATTGAAGTATAAATGAGACTTAAAACGAACAGAAATTAAATAAACAATCAATGCAAATAAACATACAATAGATTTTAATGTAAATTAATAAATAAATCTTATAACGAGTATAACTTAAATTGAATATGCAAATCAAGCTTGAAACAAACTAAAATCACTACAAACAAGAGTTTGGGTATCACCTCCTTCTCTCACTGTAAAAGTCTAAAACCTTCTGCATCATGTTTTTTGCTATGTTTGTTTATTTAATTTCTGTTCATTTTATGTTTCATTTATTCTTTAATAGTAATTTCTGGTCGTTTTGAGTTTGAATTTTAACAGGTATTTGTATTTGCTGAGCTTAAGTTTAAAATGGCCTTTACTTTTCTTTGAAAAACTTATTTTTCAGAAAGTTTTCTTGAATTAATTTTTGTTTGTTTTTGATTGCAAAAAGTTTCAAGTTTAAAAAATTCCTTATTTCAAAATCAAACTTTAAAAAAAAAAATCAAATCTTCATTAAAGTATCAAAACTGGTATCAAAGTAACAATATGAAAGTGAAAAAATGGGTTTTTGTCAGCCTTGGAGTTTTTATTATCTGACATTTGAACTATTTTTAACAAAATGGCTATCTCAAAATTTTTATTCGACAGGTTTGGGGAAAAAGGGCGTGGGGGGGGGGGCTAATTAACCTTCAATCCCTTTTAACTCTTGAAAAGCAAACTAGAACTTTCTATTTTCAATCAAATGAGCCCTCTCTGAAGTTTATACGAGCATCCTTTCTATAACAACCATATAAACTCCTAGGGCATAACTTAAAATGCCTGTCCCCGGGCCCTGGGGGTTTGTGTCAACCCTGGAGTTTAAATATCTGATGGTTGAACTATTTTTGACAAAATGGTCACCTCAAATTTTTATCGGATGGGTTTATCAATCTGATAAACCAAAAGGGGTGGTGGGCGGGAGGGGCCAGGTGCCCTCCAATCTTTTTTCACTCTGAGAAAATGAACCACAGCTTTTGAATTTCCATTCAAATGAACCCTCTCTGAAGTTTATACGAGCATCTTTTTATAAGAACCACATACAGCCCCAGGGCAAAGCTTACAATGCCTGCCCCCCGGGCCTTGGGGGTTGTGTTGATACCAGAGTTTTTTTTTTCTGGTTTTCCTACTATTTAGAGAAAATAGGTCCCTTCAAGTTCATATTGAATACTCTTGAGGAAAAATAGGGCGTAAAGGAGGGGGTACAGGTGTCCTCCAATCGCCTTCTACACTAAAAATGTGAATTAGAACTGTCACTTCCTAGTCATAAGATCCGTCTCCGAAGTTTATGGTCATACATAAAGGAGTTTTTGTTATATGATCTTTGAACTATTTTCAACAGAATGGCTACCTCAAATTTTTTTTTATCAGATGTATTTGGGGAAAAGGGCTGGGGGGGCTAATTGCCCTTTGGTCCCTTTTTACTCTAAAAAATTGAGTTACAACTTTCAATTTCCAATGAAGTGAGATCTCCAAACTTTATATGAGCATCCCTTCCATAAGAACTATACATGCCCCTAGAGCATTACTCAAAATGCCTGCCTTTGGGCCCTGGGGGTTGCGTCAACACAGGAATTTTTCTTATCTGACCTTTGAAGTATTTTTAATGAAATGGCCATTATAAAAATTGTATTGGATTGGCTTGGGGAAAAAAGGGTATGTGGGGAGGGGGCTAGTTGCCCTCAGATATCTTTTGACTCCGAAAAATTGAACTAGAACTTTCAATTTCCAATCAAATGAGTCCTCTCTGAAGTTTATACAAGCATCCCTTTCATAAGAACCATATACACCCCCAGGACAACACTTACAACGCCTATCCCCCCAGGCCCTGGGGGGAGTTTTTGTTATCTAATTTGTGAACAATTTCAAAATACTGGCTATCTCAAAATTTGTAGTGGATGGGAGGGATAATCGCCCCCCCCCCAATGCCCATCATTTCCCCAAACATTTCTGATCAACATTTGGATATGGCTATTTTGTTCAACATAGTTGAAAGGTTTGGAAATTATGTCTTTGAGGATGACAACCCTCCCACCATAGCCCTTATGACAAGGGTTGTGAATTATGCCCTTGGGGTATATAATATTTTTATAGTTTTGTTGTAGAAGCTTCAAAAAGGGTTCAGTCGATTGGAAATCGAGAGGAGTAGTGCCTCTCTTATTAGTTGAAAGCGATCAGAGGGCAAATGTCTCCCTCTAAGCATATCATTTCCCCAAACACTTCCAATAAAAATTTTGATATAGCCATTTTGTTAAACTTCTCAGAAAGGTCTGGAAATTATGTCTTTGAGGATAACAAAACCCCCCAGCCCTCAAGACAAGGGTTGTAAGTTGTACCCTGGGGGCATATAAGGTCTTTATTGAAAGTTTGGCCATATAAACTTCAAAGGGGGCTCATTGGATTGGTAATCAAACAAAGATCTCAAACAGAGAGATGTACATTAAATGTGTCTCAATCCTGCTTTGTAGGGCTATAATGATAGTGAGGCTGCTTTGTAGGGCTAGAAAGGAAGAGATGGCTGGGACATATTCTGCATGATGAAGGATGACAGATTGCATAGATTGTCCCTGTTGGCCAACCATCTAAGACCAAACAAAAAGCATGTTATCCCCAAATGGGGTGAAGGATGTTGTAAGAAAAGATTTAAGGGAAATGGAAACTTCTTGGGAGGTTGTAAAGAAGGAGGTTTCAAAAAGATTGAGAATTAGGAGAAGCATGTATAGCTGTATTGGTCTCAGGCGGCTTGGTGCTATGGTGAGTTGTTAGTAGTAGTAGTAGTTGTACTATGCTGAAATCATTTGCTGAAATTTGGGAAAGCAGCGAAAAAGTCCATACATAGCCTGCAGAAAATAAAAGCCAAATTTATAGGGCTTTCAGTAGTTTCCCTCTGGTCATGATGCTGACAATTTTTTAAATACACTTTGAAATATCTGTAAAACTCAAGCATGCTCAGTTTTTAATTGAGCACTAGTTTTGTGAATTCCACAAAAATATATAAATATCACCAATCAATTTATTTGAGATAGCTTTGCAGATATATCTTGCATAGCTTGTGAAACAATAAGTTTTGTTTGTTTGAAGTTTCAACTTTGGTCTTTACTGCCATGAGAACATGTATTAAAAAATTGCTTCATTTGCGAAGTTCCTGCTCCACATAGTCTACTGCGTCTTTTTATCTAGAAGTATTGGTATCTAGACTTACTAGTAGTATTATCTAGATACGTGAAGCTATCCCCTTGATTGATTTTCTTGCTGCCCAACATAACCTCTTCACTTACACCCAGTCTGAACAACTTAGTGTTCTTTATATTAATTTTCAAAGCTACTCATGTAGCTTGAACTCTCACAACCTCCAAAAAAGTTATGGAGATCTATACCTTCCTACTTGAGTGCATGCTCTCCCATTACCTTCACCATGCTCCTTAGGACAAAGATTATCAAAATTATAATCTCCAAAATTCTGATATTAGCCAGGATTAAAATTGAACAGTTCATCTGTTGATTAGTCACCAAATCACCAAAATCAGACAGAAGTCTGAAGGTTGTGATAAAAGTCACTCCAGCAACTATAAGATGTCTTTCACAGCTGCTAAAAAACTGCAGTAGATTATCAAAAGATATATCTGCCAAACTATGTCAAATATCCAAGTTTTCCTAACCAAAACTGTGACTACTAACAGCACTGAAGGGTGACCTTGAGGAGTACCACCCCTCAAGAATATCAAATGAAAAAAAAATTCTACTGAAAGTAGGGAGCAACATTCAAACTTAAAACGAATAGAAATTACTATGTGTGTTGGCATATGCAGCTTAACCAAAGATAAGCAGAAATAGTGAAGGTTAAATAATAGTGAAGTTAAACAATATTTCAAGGTAAAACTGCCATAAAGCACTACCAAAAGATAAATAAAACCCAAAATGAACAGAAATTAAAGGCAACGCTATTGCTTTGCCTATAGTAAAGGCCATGCGGCTCCAATATGTTATTACTTATTATTTTTTTTCTTCCGAGAGGCACTTCATATGGAAGGGGTCGTCGTAGAAACTTCAAAGGGGGCTCATTCGATTGGAAATCGAGAGTTCTAGTGCCTTTTTTAAGGGCCAAAAGTGATTGGAAGGCAACTAACGCCCTTCCACGCCCAGCAGTTCCCCAAACACATCCAATCAAAATTTTGAGATAGCCATTTTGTTCAACGTAGTTGATTTCCAAATAGAAATTATGTTTTTGAGTAGGACATTCCCCCACAGTCCACAGGGCAAGGGTTGTAAGTTATGCCCTGGGGTCATATAAGGTTTTTGTGGAAAGCTTTGTCATAGCAACTTCAAAAAGAACTCATTCAATTGGAAATTCAAAGGGCTAGTGCCCTTTTTAATAGTCGAAAGTGATTAGAGGGAAGCTAACCCCCCTCTCAGGCCCACTTTTTCCCCAGACACATCTAATCAAAATTTTGAGATAGCCACTTTGTTCAATGTAGTTGAAAATTCAGGAAATTAGGTCTTGAGGATAACAATTCCTCACAGCCCTCAGGGCAAATTTTTCAAAGATTTGTTAGAAAATAAGAAAAATCCTTTCACTGGCAATTTACCCTATGGTCACATTTACTAGTATTAGGAAGATACTCCCTAATTTACTTTATAAAGGGAATGAGGAAACAAGCAATAAGGGAATTTTGAAAAGAAAAAATTATTATTCAAACGATTTTTCCTTGCAAATTTTTCAAAGATTTGTTAGAAAATAAGAAAAATCCCTTCTCTGGCAATTTACCCTATGGTCACATTTACTAGTATTGGGAAGATACTCCCTAATTTGCTTTATAAGGGGGTTGAGGAAACAAGCAATAAGGAAATTTTGAAAAGAAAAATTTATTATTCAAAGATTTTTCCTTGCAAATTTTTCAAAGATTTGCTAGAAAATAAGAAAAATCTCTTCACTGGCAATTTACCCCATTGTCACATTTACTAGTTCTAAGGAGATATTCCTTAAATAACTTTATAAAGGGGTTGAGGAAACAAGTGAGAAGAAAATTTTGAAACGAAAGATTCATTATTCAGACGATTTTTCCATGCAAATTTTTCGAATATTTATTAGAAAATAAGAAAAATCCCTTCACTGATAATTTACCCTATGGTCACATTTACTAGTTTTGGGAAGATACTCCCCAATTTAATTTATAAAGGGGTTGATGAAACAAGCAAGAAGGAAATTTTGAAGAAAAATGCTAACTGTTGTATGTTTAAACTGTAATTCATATTCTTTTAATGACTCATCTAAACATAAATTAACTAATTATAAATTAACTTTATAATTAACTTGTAATTGATAAATTACGTGTAATTAACATAAATTACTAAATCCTGTCACTAATTAACTTTAAATGAATTGGCCTGAACTAACTACTAGTAGCTAAACATAGCTACTAGTAAAATGGTAACTCAACTCTACAAATTTATTTTTTAAAGAGAGTCCAGTTTGAGGAAAAAAGGTATGCAATCAAAGAACAAAATTTTGAAGAAAAACAGTTAAGAAAAAAAAATGTGTAACCAGTTTGGTATCAAAATGCATTTTTTAGCAAGGAAGATCTAAAGACAAAGTGAAAATTCTTTAGTATCAATAATAGATTTTTCAATATAAACCTTATTAATAATACTTCTGTTTTATTCCTTTAGATTTATCTAATGACTTTGTTTAAATCATTTTAGTTTTACTTTTTCTTTTTGCAGGGTCAGAGACAAATATGGATTATTCAGACACAGAAGAATTGGTAAGTCAAAATAAAAAATATTGAACTATTTTTACCCTTTTTATAATAGTGTTCCACCCTGTGGCAGCACAGTGGATTGATTCTTTGCTTGGCAAAACGGGGCCCAGGGATGAATCCCTGCGGCAGCAGGATTGGGTGACAGGCTTGCTACTTGTCCCTTCAAAATAAGGACCCAACCACTGAAACGCCAATTCGATGCTCTGCGCTAGCAATAGCTCTACAGGACCTTTATGCTTTTTTAAAAAATGGCACTGTTTCTCTTTTACTTGCAGTGTTTCAATCCTATGCAACTTGAATTCCTAAATTGAATTTTGAATCTTTTGGTAAAAAAAGATTTGTGGGAAACTTTAAAACCAGAATAAAACATTTTCTGTAGAATAAGCGGGAACTAAGGGTATTATTCTACCAAAACATCCAGATGCTGTATCCTTCTAGTGCCGTGACTCCCAACATGGGGCGAAAGCCCCACCGGTGGGGCTTTTGTCTCAACATGTTTTGGTATATCATACCAATGATTACCAATGATTGGTATAGCAATGGTATATACCCAAAATATTGGGTATATCAATATTTTGGAGGGTCATGGGCAGTACGCGCACCCATTGGCTGAATACATATTTAATCCTTCATTTTGAACAAAAAATCGCTGGAAAGTTTTCGCGCATTCAAATGTATCTACAGAGCAAAAAAAAAATCATGATAGTAGGCCTGACGTTATAGCCCATGACGTTATACATTGCATAACAGGTGTTGTATTTAGACAATATTTTTCACTAAAGGGCTCGGCACAAGCAGCTGATTTCTGGAACTGATTTCAGCATCTGTGGACAAACGATAGCGGTAAGAAACATTTGTTGAAAGAAAAATCTATTGCGCGAGGTTTTCAAAACAAAAAATCATGGACACAAATTGTCAATTGGAGTTTATTAATAGTTGCGTGATTGATCTCAGCTTAGTTCTCTGCTCAATAGCGGAGTCTTTCACCACATAATATCTCTGGCTGACTATTTGTTTGTATCCCTTTTTTGTGATGATCATGATGAAAATTGGCACTGATTTTGTAAATCGGTGCTGAAAACTGGAAAATTTTTCAAGCTCAAATCGACGCTGATTTCTTTTAAAATCGGCGCTGATTTGGAAATCAGTTCCCGAAATCAGCTACTTGTGCCGAGCCCTTAATTTAAAATATGCCTAGAGGATAACCCAAAAAAGATACCAAGTCAATGACCCTTTAAGCTTCCTTCAGGTGAATGCATATAAAGTTTTGAATATCAAAGTCTAAATATCATCATAATTTTAGATATGCCTAGGTGGGGCATGGCCCGAAATCGGTTGGGTCTAGGGTCTCGGGTCTGCTCTAGGGTCTTCAGGCTCTAGGTTCTTCAGCCAGCCGGAAAAGGAATTGAGGCCATAAAATCGCACCGCAAAATACTGTAATTTTACTGGTATACAAATCTACCAAATTTAGTTTAACTGGTTTATTCAAAGAAGCAAAGAGAATGGAAAATTTTTTAGAGTTGACTTTTTGGCAATTTATTATTTGACGATAAAAATTAAAGACTTCTAGGGCCACTAACATTGTAGCGTCTGAGTACTTTGTTAAAGAAAATAAAACTAAATTTAATATATATCCAAGTATCCAATTATTTGCAAACTATCCAATTTTCTTTGAAATTCTTTGTTTTATTAATGGAGTCTCTAGACGCTATAATGTCAGCGACGCTAGCAGTTTTAATCTCTATCATCTAATGTTTTTGGCAATACTATAGTTAAAATTTAAGTTGAACCAGTTTACACAAAAAACAGGAATACAATTTAATATTTAAGATAAAGACTAAAAACTGTTGGTGCCACTGGCATTGTAGCATTTGACAACTGCGTTAAAAAAAGAAATAAATATCCAATTTTCCAATTAATTCCTAATCGTCCAGTCTTCTTTTAAATACTTTTCTAATAGAGTCTCTAGACGTTTAAATGTCACTGGCAGTAGCAGTTTTTTTTTTCTTCTCATGTAAAATTGCCAAAGATTAAAGAAATTTCCCATTATCTTTGCTTATTTATATATATCATTAGTTAATTAGTTAATATATAGGCTATCATAGTTAATTTTAATTAGTAAGTCATAGCTAATCTGTACTGACATAAAATTAAACTGGGAATTTTTCTTTAAATGATAACTTGTTAGCAGTTTTTTCAAGAATTATATTAAGTTAGAGTTTAGTTATTAAAAACTAGGCCCATATTAGCTTGTGAAAATCAAGATTTTCCTTGAGATTTTTCAAATCAAACTGGCAGGCCTTCTAATAAGAGAATTCTACTTTCTTTACTATTTTCTGCTTAAAAAAACAACAAAAGACTAAAACCCCAAAACTCAGGATTTTAAACACCAAAAGACAATTTAAACCCCTAAATTTTAAAACCCCAAAAGACGAGTATAGAGTAGATTAAAAAAGGAGCAAACTTATTAAGCGCTATATGTTGTTGGCAGCTCTGCTTTTTGACATCAGCACTCATTTCAAATTTTATGAATTTTACTTATTCATTGTAAAGAAGGAAAAAGATATAGTGTAAGGAAATTAAACTGTTGCTTTGGACGATGAATCCATTTGCTTCAAATTATATCTGAAATGTTATTTTTTGTAGCTTGAAGTTTTGTTGTGTGAGACCTGATTTATTACTTAGCCAACCCTGGAGAAAGAAACTCTTTGGCCATCTCTTGGGGAAAATTTGCCGCTCACCATTCTTTAGTCTATAAGTGTAGATAACTTCAGCATTGAGAGTAATTCAAATGTCAACTTCACCATAACTTGATGTAACACTTGAGGTTTTTCTGTAAAGCAAAAGTGATACTACAGTGTGAAGAATTGCTGCACTTTACCTTTTCTTAAAGATCATCCGTGTCCAATGTAGGCTAACTCTGATATTAATTTTGCATTACTATCATATCTGAAATCTGTAAGTTCTGCCGCTAATATTGAATGAGCAATTGAGTTTGGAAAATGACAATTTGAATTAGTTTATTTTAACCAGAAAACATATTCCCTTTTTTGAGCCACTATTTGGTGGGGGAGGGGTCCTCTAAACAATTTTCAGGTGTGAATTCCTCCTCTGCGTGTTCTTGACAAAAAAAGCTTGACAAAATAAAAACTACTTCTAGAGGCGATTTTTTTAAAGTGCCGCATGTATTATTGCAAAGGTGCCGCACATATTATTGTAAATTAAATTGCTCATTGTTATTAGACTTCTGCTGACTCGGTGCCACTGCCTATAGGTTTACTGCTTTAGGAAGCTTGGAGTTCCCTTGGTGATTTTGTAAGACTATTAAATTTTTGACCATGGATTTATTTTAAAAATACTATCATAAACTGGGACACAGAAAATAACAGACACGCAGGAAATTAAAATGTTCATTCAACTTATTATATTATTTAAAATAAAATGAAGCCATAGTGGTAAATCGTTATATAGTCCTGCAAAATTACCAAGGGATTAAAATAAATATAGGACAAAAGCATAGCAGCATTGGATGTCAACAAAGGATTATTTCCCTATGGAATAATTATGTTTCATTGTCTTATTTTTGCCAGTTGCTTTTGGGTTGTCATGGAAGTATCTCGCTAAATGTTTCCTACTGCTGTGTCTAATATTAAAAGTATCTGTATCTTTATTTTTTTTTCTTTCAATCGTTAGGTTTTCGGTTATTTCTGTTCTAACGCTGAAGACGCCAAGTTTTGATACGATACAGAAAACTCATCTTTTTCGTATACAGACCAATGGATTGTGTAGCGCAGGTACCAATCTCCTGATTCTCTGCCTTCGGCCCGGAGTGCAATGTGTTCGGCCTGGAGCAAATCATCTGACGCTTCCCCCGTCCCCCCCATATTTATCCGGGTGCCCATTTAGAGCTGGGCCGACTCTGACTGAGTTTTCAAAGTCGCACCGCTGACTCCCTTTCCAAACCAAATAAGCAGCGACACCAGGAATCGAACCCCTGTCCAGAAGGACAAAAGATGTTAAGTGTAGCACCCCAACCACTTCGCTAGGACAAAGTCAACCAAAGTCTTTGCAAAATATTCGTGTGGTTGATTTCTTTTTTTTCTTCCTTTTGGCCATGGACCCGTTGTTCTTCACAGAATGTCTTTCTTTGTCTTGTCATGGTTAAACAATTGGGTTTTACATCTTCATCTCTTAGAATCAAGCTGCTGCACTCATTTCTTGCTTTTGTGAAGAAAGCTATTGCTTTTCTGATTTTTTTTCCCTCGTGGATAAATGTAAACGGTACCGGAAAATCAGTTAATTAAATTCAGTTAATTAGTTTAATCAGTCTGTCGTTACAAAAGATCCGTATTGATAATCAAATGCCGGTTTTCAGGGGGTTTTGACAAATTAGCCCTTTCCTCGGGCTCTATCAATAAGAAGAGGAAGTAATGTGATCAGAGGAGAGAAAAATTTGGAAAAAGGCCTCAGAACCTCCTTTGAGGAAGTTTTAAGACACTTCTGATTTTGCTCCATTTTCAAACAGTCTATGGCAATGAAGTATAAGTAAGTAGCGACTACGCCCAAGAAAAATCGAGACTCTAGAAAACCGAACTTGATAACAATGGACAAATCAAAAGAATTAGATTTTTATGCTAATTCCAAATATATATAATTCATTTATGTAAATAATTTCTAAGACCACACTGGCTAATCATGATAAAACGAAACAATAGTAAAAAAAAAGAGAAAAACGAGGAGTATACAAGCCAGTGAAACATATGAACTAAAATGCAAATATTTCGGTCAAGACATCCGCTTGACCGTCCCCAGTGCAAGATAATAACATCAAAATTACTAATAAAAATCCATGGATACTATAAAAAAAAAAAACAAAACAAATAAAAAAAAATTAAAAATTAAAAATTTAAATTTTTTTTTTTATAGTATCCATGGATTTTTATTAGTAATTTTGATATTATTATCTTGCACTGGGGACGGTCAAGTGGAAGTCTTCACCGAAGTATTTGTATTTTAGTCCATATATTTCACTGGCTTGTATAATCCTCGTTTTTCTCTTTTTTTTTACTATTGTTTCGTTTTATCAATTCATTTATGGTTAATGTTACGCACCAAAAGCTACAATCCTGAGGAAATTTGCCTGATTTTCGCAAAAACAAGGGGGAATGGCCCCAAAAGACAAACCTTCTTAATAAAATACCAACCTCAAAATTCAGCATATCGGAGAACGCTACTGTAGAGGTTTCAAGCGCTTATCTACAAAAATGTGGAATATTTATCTTTTTCGCCAGAAGATAGATCATAGATGTGTGTTTATTTTTTTTTCTCAAGGGTGATCGTCTCGAACGAATGGTCATAGAAAACCGGGATAGGGCTCTTTCGAACGTTTTAGTGTCTTTTTTAAGTGACCAAAAAGATTGAAGGGCAACTTGTCCCTTCTTCAACGTCCCTTTTTCCCCAAGTACATCCGATTAAAATTTTATGATAGCTATTTGATTAGAGAGCCAATGTTTATCCCCCACCCCCCACTGGGAAAATACCTCCAGTAGAATCCCCCCTCACCCTGTCGTTGGATGGTGTCCAATCACTTTCGGCTTATAAAAAAGAAGTACTAAAACTCTGAATTTCAGACGTAATGCACCCTCCGAAGTTTCTACGACCATGAGGTGGAGGTGGGGACGAGGAAGAGGCAGTCCCCCTCCTATACAGAATGGATTCTGCTCATTTTGGAGTTTAATGTTACTCTTTAATTTCATAATAACAGCATAGACCAGAGATTTTCCCAGAAAACAAGAGGAATTAAATACCAATTTTACATTTTTGATGCATTTTTAAAAGTTTTTTGTAACTCCCCCTCCCAGAAAAAAATAACCCCCTAAACACAGTTCCTAGATATGGCTCTGGGAATTATACATAAATTTATACCTCCACCCTCCCCTCGTCTCTCCCTTAGAACTAATTCTGTATTTATCTGAAGACTCAGTGAGACTTGCGATGTTTTGGCATTAAAATGAGCTCTTTGAGGCAACTCCCTCCCTCCATAGCTGCAAAACAATTAAAGAACCCCATTGTGGAGGTTTAAAGCCCTTATATTATGCAAATGTTTTAAATTGTAAAACAACAGAGAATTACCCAAGGCAGTGAAATTTGTTTCGACCTTAAAAATATTTCGGCTAGTTAAATAGTTTGTTAAATAGTTAAATAGCTAGTTAAATAGTTCGACAAGTTAAAGAAAGATCGAGATAATTTTGCTGAAAAGAGAGCGTTTTCTATTATACTTTTCCTTTTTCAAACAGTTCGTGATCACGATCTGTATGTAAGGAACGACCTGGCTCAATAGTATTGGAAACTCTAAAAAGCGGAATTTAGATACCACTAGATAAATCAAAAGAATCAGATTTTATGCTGATTTCAAATATATAAGTTTCATTAAGTTTAGTCTTATCCATCAAAAGTTACGAGCCAGAGAAAATTTGCCTTATTTTCAAGAAAAGGGGGAAACACTCCCTAAAAGTCACATAGTCTTAAGGAAAATCACACCATCGGATACAGCGTATCAGAAAACCCTATTTTTAAAGGTTTACAGCTTCTATCTACAAAAATGTGGAATTTATATTTTTTGCCAGAAGAAAGATCACGGATGCAGAATAATGTGTTTATTATTATCAGTATTGTTTTTATTTTCCCAGGGGTGATCGTATTGACCCAGTGGTCTTAAAATATCCTGAAAGGGCTCATTCGAAGAGAAAATAAAAAGTTCTAACACCCTTTTTGAGTGACCAAAAAGATTGGAGGACTCCTCCCCACTCCTTTTCTCCCAAAAATTTTCCGATTAAAATTTTGGTATTGCCATTTTGTTCCTCGTAATTGAAAGACCCAATAACTATGCCTTTGGATATAACATGACCCCCCCCCCCCAGCACCAGGGGAAAGATCTAACTTATAAAAACTACCCATCGTTTACGCAAAGAATTTGTTATTGGGAAGCTTGCATACATTTTAGGGTCGGAAGACGAATTTTCTGCTGTTTTTTTTCTTTACGTGGGAACTTTCCATGGAGAGGGAAGTTTCCAGGGGGTGAACTTGTTAGACGAAATTATATACTTGGGGAATTTGCCAGAATTTCTATACAAGATTCTTTTTATTGGAATTGCTTTCTCTTTTCCGTCTCAATTTTACGCGTGGAGTTGTGCGTGGAGTTTTACCGGCCGGGATTGAATTGTCTAGAGGATACATTTGTGGGGAGGGTATTTCTCCGTGGATTTGGGGCAAGATTTCCTGGCATTAATTGAAAAACGATCAGAAATTAAATAAAAAAAACAAGTTTTTTCAACTGAAAGTAAGGAGCAACATTAAAACTAAAAACAAACAGAAATTATTGTGTATGAAGGGGGTTGTCTCGTCCTCAACACCACGCTCTTTACGCTAAAGTTTGAATTGTGTCCCAATTCTTTAAGAACGACTCCTGAAACACAAGGGTCGTTTAATTGGAACAATAAGAAGCTTTTTTCAAAAGTAAAAAAAAAATAAATAAGCGTAAAGAGCGAGATGTTGACGAGGAAACCTGCTTCATATACGTAATAATTTCTGTTCGTTTTAAGTTTTAATGTTGCTCCTTACGTTCATTTGAAAAAATAAGTTTTTTCGTTATTTATCAGTATCAGAAGGGAGTTAAATTTTAAACAAGTTTTGAAACCTTTTTCAAACACTATTTTAAGGGTATATCAATAATGTCAAGTCATTTTGCCATCTTTGAGCATTAAACAATAATAATAAAGAAACGGAAACACAACCAAAAAATTGTTCTTTCTAGTAAAATGGCTTTTGTTTCCCCACATTTAAGGTTTATAATCCCTTTTAAAGTCCTGGTATGTTATTTTTCTGCTCTCGTTTATTAAAAAATTGTCACGTTTGTTTCAAAGTTTGTTAAAAATTATCGAAAAAAGAACATTTTTCCAACTTTTATGCAATTCTAGATCCTCCTCTGGGAGAAATTCTAAGTGAATAGATATTACTACTACTAACAACTCACCGCAGTACCAAGCCGCCCGATGCCAACGCAGCTACGCAAGCTCCTGCTCCATCCCAATGTATTGAAAGTCTCCCTCTTTACACCATCCAAGGAAGTTCCCATTTCTCTTAAATCTCTTCTCACAACACCCTCCCACCCCAACCGAGGACGACCTACTTTTTGTTTAGGTCTAGACGGTTGGCCGAAAAGGGCAATCTTTGCCAATCTATCTTCTTTCATCCACAGAACGCGCCCTAGCCCTCTCAACCTTTTTCTCATTATAGCCTTAGAAACGGGATCGAATCACACTTTTCGTACAGCCTACTGTTTGAAATACGGTCAGTCAGTCGAATACACAAATCAATCCGTAGGCAATTTCTATGAAAAACATGGGGCAGATCTTCCTCCGTTTTTTGGAGTGCCATGCTTCAGAACCATACTTGACCACTGTCGTCACTGTAGCATCCAATTTTATAATATTGGTTTGCATACTTATCTTCCTTTTCTTCCAAATTTTTTGAAAGATCTTGAGTGAATGGGTAGATATGAGACTAAAGAATCTGATGACATGAGTACAAGCTGTCCTTTTATTGCAGGCTACATCTGCGGGCTTGTCGCAAAATCTCTATTTTTAGAAAGAATATACCTTAAAGCTCGGTATATTGTACGTTTTTCAAAAATAATTTCTAATTTTCAGCGTGAAAAATCAAACAAATGGAAGTGATGTTATACCCAAGAAATACCCAACGGCGTATTCCAACGTAGACCCACGGGTCTACCCAAGAAATATTGCTCACTTTTTGAAAAGGTGTATGAGGATACGGAAAGCTGCGTGCAAGTCAATGGAAGACGCAGTCCCACATTCGCGGTGAAGACTGGCGTCCGGCAAGTTTGCGCCGCCGCTCCCGAGCTTTTCAAATGCGTCATAGACCATGTTGTGGCCAGCAAAACGAATCGCCTTCAGTTCGGAGACCGGATACTCTCTAATGCTGACTTCTCCGATGACATAGTGCTAATTGCGGGCACCGTTAAAAAGGTCACCTAAGCTCTCCAGGTGCCATCAGAAGAAGCCTCGAAAGTTTGACGGAAGATCAACTTGCAGAAATACAAAATTTTGCTCCTTGAGCCTCCCACGTCCCGTTCTACTGTAAAGGAAGTCAACATAGGAAGCAACCGAGTAGATGTGGTTGAAGACTTCACTTACCTGGGATCTATTCTGTTGAAAGATGGTTTGATCACAAAAGAGATTACATCTCGAATAGCCAAAGCGTCAGCACTTGTTGGGGGGCTTAGTAGCAGCTGGCGAAAGCCAAACATAAGCAACTTTACCAAAATGTACATTTACAATGCGTCAGTCAGAACCATCCTGCTGTATGGAGCGGAGACGTGGCCAGCTGCAAAATCTATCCTCAGCGCCGTCGATGTCGCAAAGACGAAACTTCTCCGAAGAATCGAAAGACTTCACAGGTCTGACTTCCTTAGCAACCAGACAATTCTGTCAAGTACCGCTCAAACTCCTTTCTCGACACAGCTTACCCAGCTTACTGTACGGTGGTACAGCTACCTCCTTTGCATGTCATGCAATGCCCCAGCATGAGTCACATTTGACTTCAACCCCACCCTACACGGATGGAAGCGACCCAGAGGACGCCCACCCTTTAGGTGGAAAGACAAAGAAGATGAATTCCTCACCAAAGCCCACATCCCGGTGGAAGAAGCTGCGAGCCTGGCAAGCGATAGGTCAACCTGGAGGCGCCTAGTCTCATCGTTCTCTACGCCGAACCCTCGGCAGGAGCCTTAAGTCAAGTAAGTCAAGTAAGAAATGATGTTATATTGTAATCAAAATCATCACCTAAAGCTATTTAGAAATATGTAACGTCAATCTTCGACATAATACCTTAAATTAGCTATTTTTTCCCAAGACCACACTGCCTTTCTATGACGAACGAATAAAATGAGTAGCGATTGTCATCAGCAGAAATACTGGTGTGAAAAAAAAATGGCTATCTCAAAATTTTGATCGGGTGACTTTGGGAAAAAATAAGCGTGGGAGGGGGCCTAGTTGCCCTCCATTTTTTGTGGTCACTCTATGACGAACGAATAAAATGAGTAGCGATTGTCATCAGCAGAAATACTGGTGACGTATTTCTGCTGATGACGATTGCTGTATATATACCACCATTACATTACATTATATTTACCATTATATATACAACCGCTGCCACATTTACGTTAGTTGATATAGCTTTTTTTTGTTAAACAACATATGCCCCCTCATTTCTAGACTAGTTGCAAAATTAAACTTATATGGTTTAATCAATATTAGATCATTTTTCTAAAACTATCCACTTATGTATGACTTCATTAACTAGTAACGATCATCTTGTTTGAAAGTGGCTGTTTCTTTGTTGTTCTTGTTTTGGTTAAGTAAAAGTGTTATTCCACTGTTCGGAGGAGGAGACAACATGCATAGGGTGGAAACAAGACTCAAGAATTTTCTTGCAAGGATGGGTTGAGGCCCAATATCCTTTTCTACCTCTTCTTCTCTTATAGTGTGAAATTACTTTTGTTGGGGAGGGTGTGCCAGAAATTACCTGCTGAGACTCCTATCTCTTTTATTAACCCATGTAGTATGTACTTTTTATCCTTAAACTATAATCCAATGCTGACAGTTTTATTGCGTACTAAAAAATTATTGCTTCCCTGACCTTGCGCTTGGAACTGGAACTAGAGCTTGCGCTTGGAACTAGATATTTCTCTTAGTTACCGGTACTTGAGTCAATAGTATCCTAATGTCCTGTCTCTGAAACATTTAGGACAGGTGCGGATTTTGCTAACTGACGATGATTTAGTTGACATTAGTTATGAGGAGTAGGGCTACGTTCCATGTGTGTACGTTAACCGACAGAGAGATTGAGGTATTCTTTTTTTATTATTTCAAGTAAAGTTTCACGGAATTTCAGACCCTTTTATCATACTTCCTCTGTCAAAGAAACGAAAAAGTTTTGGTAAAGCATATTCGTTAAGACTTGAAAAGTTTTTCATGGATCAGTTTTTAACTTTATCATGATTTAAGGACAAACAATTAGGACGAATTCAGGTGATAACTTACTACAGAATTTAAAAAAGAATAAGAAAATTAGCACAAAAATCCTTAAATCACAAAAAAGAACGCTTTTCTCCAAATGAAATAAAAGAGAAAAAAATATTAATTTCTAGTTATCAAGAAAAATAGAGATTCTTCATTTACGTAAAAAAACTTGCCATCGGTAGAAGCCAATGGTTTGAAATCCAACAAAGCAAATTAAATCTACATTATTCGGCTACACGCAGTAATTTTTCATTTTATTTGTCCTTTTTTCATGAGGTTAGCATCTGGCTTTGTATTAAATCAGGAGTTAAGCAGGGTTGTGTTCTATCCCCCTTTATATGGATTATCTTGATGGAGTTTGTCTTAAGGAGCACAGGAAAGCCATGGGAGACCACGGAATCAAATGGGGAGGAAAAAGTCTCCTGGACTTAGATTATGCTGATGATTTAAGCATCCTAGGTGAAAGTGTGAGCAAAATGAATGAACTTATAGAGGTTTTGCGAGTTCAGGGTGCTAGAATAGATTTGAAAATTAATGTTAAGAAGACTAAGTCACTAAGGCGAGGAATAGGTGAAGATGAAAAGGTGACGTTGTGTAATGAAAAAATTGATCAGGCGGGCAGCTTCACTTACCTTGGTAGTATTATTAGTAAAGATGGTAGGAGCAGTGAAGATGTTATAAGTAAAATAGCCAAGGCTCAGGGTGTTTTTTTCACTGTTAAAAAAGTTTGGAAGAATAGGAAGATAAGTCTGCAAAACAAGATTAGTATATTAGAAGCTACAGTGATGACAGTGGTCAAATATGGCTCTGAAGCATAGACGGTCCAAAAAGCGGATGAAGATTTGCTAGATGTTTTCCAGAGAAATTGCTTAAGGATTGTTCTGGGTACCCGGCGGACTGACCGTATTTCAAACAATAGGCCGTACGAAAAATGTGGACCAATACCACTCTCTAGGACTATAATGAAAGAAAGGTTGAGGTGGCTAGGGTACGTTGTGCGGATGAAGGATGACAGATCGCCGAATAATTTTCTTTTCGGCCTACCGTCTAGGGCAAAACGGAAAGCAGGTCGTCCTTTTGGGGTGGGAGGACATCTTAAAGAAAGATTAAAAGGAAATGGGAACTCTGGTTACTCTATTGTGTCTCATTTAAGTTTTAAGTAGACGGCTATGACTTTGACTCCCAAGTATCATATGTTTCTCACTCTTGAAAAGCGGCACCACTTTTTTGCTTGCATTTCCACCCGAACTTTGGAGAATTTCAAGCCGTGATACCAATTTATTTGTCTATAGTTAGTCCATGCTCCCAATACTACCTGGGACACCTTCAGGTCAGGTTTTTCTACAAAATAATCGTGTTATATCCAGTTGAAACTGAAATACCTCGTTTGGCATCATTCATACGAAATTAAGTCCAAATCATATGAAAACATCCTAAATGATTTATTTTTTATGTAAGGAAGAATTCTGATGTGCTTAATGTTTTTACTACCCAGAAATCATTGTAGTGTTTTCAGTAAAGCGCTGGTGTTGCATAATTCTTCATATATAGGGAAATGTAATGAGTCAATTTATGTGAGCCATTATTATTATAATTATTATTAAGGGCAGACCCATAAAGCTAAGTTGGGGCTCATGCTGCAAAGGTCCTTTACCCTGACGGCCCCTTTCCGGGTAGGGCATGCCTATTTTTTTTTATTATTATTATTATTTTTTTTTTTTTTTAGCAGAGCTTTCCTTGGTAGTGCAAATATGTCTGCCATTGTTTACCTCCATCAGGTAAAGTCTACCAGCTTTTCAGTCATTTTAGCATTACAGCAACACATTTTCCTGCTTCTTTATTTGATTAGATGCAGCCTGTAGGATAATAGTTATGTCAAAGTGGCTTGCTACTTACTTATTAACAAAAGCAAGTGTTTTCAAATGCAAGTAAGGAGCGGTGGGATAAGGAAGGGGGTGGCCTGCTTCAGACAGGTAATAATTTCTGTTCGTTTTAAGTTTTAAAGTCGTTCCTTTATTTGATTTAGGATCGTTTTTCATATCATGCGCAGGCCTATCGAACATGTGATGGGGACAAACGGCGTCATAAACCCCTTACTGCTTGCTTTAAATTATATATTAGTACAAATTGATTGCTAGCCTTTAGTAGATAGTGCACTAGGATTGCTTGATTGGTAGTGCACAATTTTTCTGAGGATTAACACAATTTCTCTGGCTCTAATTGCTTTCAAGTAGTAACGAATAAAGTGATAGAATGTATTTGAAAAATATAAGTGACAGAAGATTAGCTAGAATGAATCTGAAGCTTATGCCATTTCGCGAATGAAAGAACTTAGCTGCGAAAGAGTTTCTTCTTTCTTCGTAAATGGAGCAAATATCTTTTCGGCTCGCAACTTTTGTTAGGTGACTTGAAACAAATTATATTTTTTTTTCGAATTGCCATAAAAATAAAATTCTTTTAATGCATACATTGCTTCTAAACTTTTATAAGTTCTGATTATAAGTTCTGGCTTTTATAAGTTCTGGCTTAGTAGTTTAAAAACATGTAAGATTGCAAATCTTAAGATGGTCAGTCTAGACCTTAGGACCGCCTGCGCCTTCTGAGTCACCCAGGGCATCGAGGAGAAGCCGCCAATCGTCCTTTTGGCTGGTAGCTGCAATAATGTCCTCATTGTCTTGTTGAATAGAGGTATGCAGATTGTGTAGGTTCCTCTGATAGGTCTAGCATAGTGTATTGTTGGGTCTTCCCCGACTACGACTTCCTGACAGTTGCCAATGTAATTGCTTTCTTTAGTCAAATCATTGGGCGCGCTGGTGTTATCATTAAGGGGTAGGTCCGAGGCTCAATCTTGAGATTTAAGTTGCGATTTGTTTTCCCCTAAGGTATCCTCAAAGTCCCGGGTATGAGTTTCAGACCCACAGCCCAATCCTCCTCACCTTTCCAGGCTTCGGACTGGTTGTCTGATTTTTTAAACATTTTGGCAGGCGGAGTAATAATTGTGTGAAGAAAGAGATAAACACAAAACCCAATATTTCCAACTAAACGTTGATAGAAAAAGTTCTAGGAACACTTACTCCCCTTCTCTTGGGAAAATCCCAGACAACACTCAAGATACCCCCCACCTGTCCATCGTGTGTGCCGGTAAGCATGCGAATATATTTTTTTTTATTTCACAAAGAAAACATTATCAAACCGTTCGTGGTAACGAACTGTAAGTAAGGAGCGACCCGGCTCAATGGTAACCGAAACTCTAGAAAACGGGTTTTTGATACCAATTGATACATACAAAGAATCATTTTTCAATGCTGATTTCAAATATTTAACTTTCATCAAGTTTAGTGCTACCCATCAAAAGTTACGCGCCTGAGAAAATTTGGCTGATTTTCAAAAAAAAGAGGAAAGACCCCCTAAAAGTCGTAGAATCTTAATGAAAATCACACCATCAGATTCAGCGTATCAGACAACCCTACTGTAGAGGTTTTAAGCTCCTGTCTGCCAAAATATAGAATTTTCCATTTTGTGCCAGTAGAAAGGTCACGGGTGCGTGTTTATTTATTTTTTTTTCCAAGGGGTGATCGTATTGACCCAGTGGTCCCAGAATATCGTAGGAGGGCTCATTGGAACGGAAATTAAAAGTTCTAGTGCCCTTTTTAAGTGACCACAAAAAATGGAGGGCACGCTTAAACTAGGCCCCCTCCCATTCTTATTTTTGCCCCAGTCACTTGTTAAAAATTTTTAGAGAGCTATTTCATATAGCTTGATTTTAAGTATGATAACTGCTTATGACAGAATGATAAAACTCTCCGCAGTCTCCAGGAAAAAGTTTGGGATTTCTGGACTTCTCCCCATGTTAAGACAGGTTATGGGTGATTAGGAAGTATACAGAAGTTTTCAGGAGAGTTTTTTCTGGTAGTGGGAGGGAAGGGTGGGTCGGGGGTTATGTTAGAGGATCTTTCCATGAAGGAAGTTTTCATGGGGGAAGGGAAATTGCCATGAAGGGGGCGCCGGACTTGCCAGCATTATTTATTGGTTATTGGGAAGTATACAGGCATTTCCAGGAAGGATTTTGTTCTGGAGGGGGGGATGGAGGAGGGGGTTACTCTGGAAAATTTTTCTGTGGAGGATGTTTCTTTGGGGTAAGGGACATTTCTATGAAGGGGGTGCTGGATTTCCAAGCATTATTTAAAAAACGATCAGAAATTAAATAAAAAAAACAAGTTTTTTCAACTGAAAGTAAGAAGGAATATTAGAACTTAAAACGAACAGAAATTATAACGTTTGTGAGGGGGTTCTCCCCCAAGTCAATACCTCGCTCTTTACGCTACAGTTTTTTTTAGTGCTTTCAAAAGAGCTATCTATTCTAATTATACGGCCTTTGTGATTCAGGGGTTTGTGAATCAAAATTTTTTTTAAACTTTTAACGTAAACAGCGTGGTATTGACTAAGGGGACAACCCCCTCATATACATAATAAAAAAAACAATAAAAAACAAGCGATACGGTTCAATAGTAATCGAAACTTTTAAAAACAGAATTTTGATGTCAATAAATGTATCAAAAGAATGTGTTTATAATGCTGATTCTAAATACATAAATTTTATTAAGTTTAGTATTAATCATCAAAGGCTACGGGCCTGAGAAAATTTACTTGATTTTTTAAAGAGGGGGGAAACATCCCCTACAAGGTAAAGAATTTTAATGAAAATCACACCGTCCGATTCAGGGTATCAGAAAACCCTTTTACATAGGTTTCAAGCTCAAATCTGCAAAAATCTGCAACTTTGTATTTTTTGCCAGAAGAAAAATATACGAATATAGAAGTTCGTTATGTAACTTAATTTGTAAAGACATCCATTTAGCAAAAGAAAAGTAAAATTTTTATGCAAATTTCGTTTACTTATTCAATGACGGTTAGCCAAAATAAAAGCTGCTTTAACTAAAAAAACTATCAGAAATTTAATAAAAAAAAAACAACAAGTTTTTTAAACAGAAAGTAAGGAGCGACATTAAAACTTACAACGAACAGAGATTATTCCGTATATGGAAGGGGCTTTCGCCTCCTCAACGCCTCGCTCTTTACGCTAAAGTTTGACTCTGTCTCACAACTTTATTTTTTAAAACAATAAAAAACTTTAGCGTAAAGAGCGTAGCGTTGAGGAGGGGACAGCCCCTTTCATATACGGAATAATTTCTGTTCGTTTTAAGTTTTAATGTCGCTCCTTACTTTCAGTTTAAAAAACTTTTGTTTATTTAATCCTACAATAAGAGAGGAGTTATCACCTATATTCAGGCTTAGTGAAAATGAAGGCATAGAGGTTAATTTATGCCCAAATGGCCTTTAGAAATCTTTTTGGAAAATCTTCTTTATTTACCTGAATGCTCACGGGCAGTTAGAAAATTTGGATATACAAATGCACTTTTTGACACATCAACCACGCCCCGCTTCCCCCTTATGCAATGACACATAGACCCTCTTCCAGAATAGCTGATGCGAAATTACACATAACTGTTCATAGTTTTATCAAATATAGAGTGAGTCAACTTGATTAGATGAAGTCTAAAAACAGTGCCTAAATTAACCGTTTATTTTGTATGGACTAGATGACTCTTTAGGGACGAATGTGCCACCATGTGGCATTACTGTCTGTGAAATTGGAAAGCTCAGTATATTGTTATAATTTATAATAGTTTATATATAGAATATATAATAGTATAATATATAATATAATAGTTTTATATTATATAATTTCGATAATTTTTAAACGGATTTGTAATCCAGGAATTTCGAGTCAATGGCAGCTTTGCCCTCTTTGGGTCAAATTTGTAATTTAGTGCCATAGAATCGCAGAAAACGTCACTTTGCTGTGGCTTAATCTTTTCGGCTACTTAAAAAGGTCACTATAACTTTTCGAATGAGTTGTCTCCCGATTTTCTAGGACCATTTCTTTGAAACGATGCCGTCTGGGCAGAGAATAATAATAGTAATAATAAAAAGCAGATTGTTTTGATGTACATATTGTACATACAGTACATATTGTTACTATCAGCTCATGTCGCCCATTTCTTATAAATAATTATCAGGAATGGTTTGATTTTTTGTTTACTCCTAACTAGTTCTTTTTAGAACTATCATGCCTTTCTAGGTAGCCTGCTAGATCTACCTTACTCCTGTAAGGGCCGAGTTCAACACATTTGCGTGTCTTTTTTGGCCAAGAACCTTCCCAAAATGGCTCAACCAACCATGGGTAGGGGGGATAGAGGCACGCATGTAGCATTTTCCTGGGGGAGGGGAACATTAAAAACCTATTTTTTTTAGAATTTGGGGATTTTGAAATAGAACTAGCGGTACTTGTGCATTATAACTAAACCAGCGATATAGACTGTACAAGGAAACCAGACACGAAACCCGTCAAACGACTATTTGCAAGATATAAATGGATTACAAAGCGTGGTTTCTCATTGAGTTTACAATATTTAAATGATTGTTTTTTGGGGTTTAGGGGAGGGGAATAGGTACCTAGGTTAGGTTACGTATTTAATATATGCTATGCTTTACCCCCTCCCCCTGTAAAGTGCAAATATATAGCCCAAATTTGTTTCTAAACTATTATATTTCCATCCTATTTTATTTTTATTTCATTAGCATCAACCAAACTTGACTTCTTTCGTGTATAGTCCTGGTTTAGTTATAATGCACAAGCACCGAAGTAGCCAACCCAAAAATTTGTAAAATAATATTTTTTTAGAGGGGTTGACCCTAAGTCCTTTCACATGCAAAAGTTTATGGGGGATTTTTTCCCTTGTACCAACAATGATCTTTTTTTAGAGTTCTGGTTAGCCTACTATCCGAGCTCAGGTCGCTCATTACTTACAGTTCGTTATCAGAACGTTATCAGAACGTTACAGAACGGTTTGATTTATTTTTTCCTCCTAACTAGTTCTTTTGAACCATCATTTCTGTCAAGGTATTCTACTAGATTTACCTTACTCCTGTAAGGGCCGGGCTTAACACCTTCGAGTGTCGTTTTTGGCCAAGCATCTTTACAGAGTGGGTAAACCATCCTAGGAAGGAAAGGCACGCACGTAACAATTTCTGGGGAGGGGGATAATAAGTACCCAAAATTCTATGTGATAATGTGAAATAGAAATAGCCTACCTCAAAATTTAGAAAATAATAAATTTTTTTAGAGGGGTGGGCCGTAAGTCCCTTCCCCTGCAAAAGCTTTTGGGGGATATTTTCCCCTTGTTGCAGCAATGGTCTTAGTGGTTCTCTGTGGCATAGTATTCAGTTAAAAGACAAATATCCTACCATTGGGGTTGGTATGCTAAGGGATATATTGAGCTCTCAATTAGTTAAACCCCCTCTCTAAACCTAACAATCCACTTCCGTCTCTAATTTATCTCTAGTTTCGTGAGCTGAAAGATTCCGGATATTCTTGAATTCTTTCAGTTAGGATTGGTTCTTCTAAACGTAAACATGTGTGATGACAAGGGAAGTTTTTTTCTCTTTTAAGTTCAAACGCCAAAAAAAACTGTTATTACAGTATGTCTGCTGAATGAACAAACAAATCTGACAGTGTTTGCTGCTTATCCGATTTAGCATTCTTTTTAGTGAGTTTTCTAATGGATATTTATCGCACCCAAAAATAGATCGTCTTGTAACTATACGTAAGAGGGGGGCATTCTAACCTCGCTGTTGTTTCCAGGAGTGAATTGCGACATCTAGGAGCAAAGTGTTAAAATTATATCTCTGACAGCTCTTCTTTGACTAATGTAGATGTTTCAGCGTCTTTTCAATGTTATTAAATAAAAAAAACAAGTTTTTTAAACTGAAAGTAAGGAGCGACATTAAAACTTAAAACAAACAGAAATTATTCCGTATATGAAAGGGGCTGCCCCCTCCTCAACGCCTTGCTCTTTACGCTAAAGTTTTTTATTGTTTTAAAAATAAAGTTGTGAGACAGAGTCAAACTTTAGCGTAAAGAGCGAGGCGCTGAGAGGGGACAGCCCCTTTCTATATACGGAACAATTTCTGTTCGTTTTAAGTTTTAATGTCGCTCCTTGCTTTCAGTTTAAAAAACTTGTTTTTTTTATTTTAATTTCTGATCGTTTTTTAGTTAATGCAGCTTTTATTTTGGCTCGCCGTCATTGAATAAGTAAACAAAATTTGCATAAAAATTTCACTTTTCTTTTGCTAAATGGCTGTCTCTAAATTTGGTTCTGACGTAATTTACAAATTAACTTACGTAACGAACTTCTATATTCGTATATTTTTCTTCTGGCAAAAAATACAAAGTTGCAGATTTTTTTGCAGATATGAGCTTGAAACTATGTAATAGGGTTTTCTGATACGCTGAATCTGACGGTGTGATTTTTGTTAATTTATTCTTCCGCTTGTAGGGGAGGTTTCCCCCTCTTTAAAAAATCGAGGTAAATTTTCTCAGGCTCCGTCAGCCTTTGATGAGTAATACTAAACTTAATAAAATTCATGCTCTTTTAAGAATCAAGCCTTCTAAGCACTATTCTTTTGATACATTCCATCGACATCAAAGTTCCGGTAAGAGGTTCGATTACTATTGAGCCGTATCGCTTTGTTTTATTGTTTTTTTTATTACGTATATGTTATTACGTATATGATGGGAGTTCTCACTCCGTCCATTACCACGCTCTTTACGTTAAAAGTAAAAAAAAAAATTTAATTCACAAACCACTGAACCACAAAGGCCGTTCAATTAGAATTAATAAATATTTTGAAAGCACAAAAAAAAACTTTAGCTTAAAGAGCGTGTTTTTGACTTGGGCGAGAACCCTTTTATATACGTAATAATTTCTGTTCATTTTAAGTTCTAATTCTGCTTCTTACTTTCAGTTGAAAACACATTCGTTTTTTAATTTAATTTCTGATCGTTTTTTAAATAATGCTTGAAATCACGACTTCCCCGTCATACAAATGTCCCTTGCCCCAAAGAAAACATCCTCCACGGAAAGATTCTCCCGGTTAACCCCCTCTCCAGCCCCCCCCCCCACCAGAAAAAAATTCTTCCTGAAAATGTCTGTATACTTCCCAATACCTGCAATACAATATGTAAGCAATGGGCAAAGTTCATAACTTTGCGGTCCCTTCCCCTAGGAACTGTAGGGAGATTAAGTCATCGTAAAAGACATATTTATTAGATTTTCGACTATGCTGAACAAAATGGCGTATCTCAAAATATTAATCGGGTGACTTTGAGAAAAAATGAGCGTAGAGGAGGGCCAAGTTGCCCTCCATTTTTTTTGGTCACTTAAAAGAGGCACTAGAACTTTTAATTTCCGTTCTAATGAGCCCTCTTACGATATTCTAGGACCACTGGGTCAATACGATTACCCCTGGGAAAAAAAAAACAAACAAACAAATAAACACGCACCCGTGATCTTTCTTCTGGCAAAAAATGCAAAATTCCACATTTTTGTAGATAGGAGCACTAAATCTCTACAGTAGGGTTCTCTGATACGCTGAATATGATGGTGTGAATTTCATTAGATTTCTATAACTTTTGGAGGTCTTTCCCCCTTTTTTCGAAAATCAGCCAAATTTTCTCAGGCGCGTAACTTTTGATGGGTAAGATGAAACTTGATGAAATATATTTGAAATCAGAATTAAAATCTAATTCTTTTGATGTATCTATTGGTACCAAAATTCCGTTTTTTAGAGTTTCGGTTACCATTGAGCCGGGTCGCTCCTTACTTACAGTTCGTTACCACGAACTGTTTGATACCGTATTTGGAACTTACGGGAACTTCTATACAATTACATATACATCTATACATAGTATCACTTCTTCTCTACATAGTATAGTATGGTCTACATGGTATAGTACAGGAACTTCTATACAATTACATATACATCTATACATAGTATCACTTCTTCTGTACATAGTATAGTACGGTCTACATATATAGTACGGGAACTTCTATACGATTACATATAAATCCATGCATAGTATCACTTCTTCTGTACACAGTATTGTACGGTCTACATAGTATAGTACGGGAACTTCTATACAATTACATATACATCAATACATAGTATCACTAACTTCTGTACATAGTATAGTAAGGTCTACATAGTATAGTACAGGAACTTCTATACATAATATCACCAAGTGAATACCCGATATATGCAAATACACTCTATGAAGACTAAAGGGATTTGAAATTTCTAGCTAGAAAGGGGGTTGTTATGTATATACTACTACACTACTACTACTAATAACTCACCGCAGCACCAAGCCGCCTGAGGCCAACACAGCTACGCACGATCCTCCTCCACCCTAATCTATTCAAAGCCTCCCTTTTACACCCGCCCACGAAGTTCCCACTTCCTCTAAATTTTTCTTTATGATGTCCTCCCACCCCAGACGGGGACGACCTGCTTTCCGTTTAGCCCTAGATGGTTGGCCGAAACGAACAATCTTCAGCAATCTGTCATCCTTCATCCGCACAACGTGCCCTAGCCACCTCAACCTTTCTTTCATTATAGCCCTAGAGAGCGGTATTGAACCACACCTTTCGTACAGCCTATTGTTTGAAATACGGTGAGTCAGCCGGGTACCCAGTACAATCCTCAAGCAATTTCTCTTGAAAACATCTACGAAATCTTCATCCGCTTTTGGGAGTGCCCATGCTTCAGAGCCATAATTGACCACTGTCACCATTGTAGCTTCTAATATTCTAATCTTGTTTTGCAGACTTATCTTCCTATTCTTCCAAACTTTAACTGTGAAAAAACACCCTGAGCCTTGGCTATTCTATTTTTAACATCTTCACTGCTCCCACCATCTTTACTAATAATACTACCAAGGTAAGTGAAGCTGCCCACCTGATCAATCTTATCATTACCCAACGTCACCTTGTCATCTTCACTTATTCCTAGCCTTAGGGACTTAGTCTTCCTAACATTAATTTTCAAACCAATTCTAGCACCCTGAACTCGCCAAAACCTCTAAAACTTCATTCATTTTGCTCACACTTTCATCTAGGATGATGATGTATATATATATATATATATATATATATATATATATATATATATATATATATATATATATATATATATATATATATATATATATATATATATATATATATATATATATATATATATATATATATATATATATATATATATATATATATATATATATATATATATATATATATATATATATATATATATATATATATATATATATATATATATATATATATATATATATATATATATATATATATATATATATATATATATATATATATATATATATATATATATATATATATATATATATATATATATATATATATATATATATATATATATATATATATATATATATATATATATATATATATATATATATATATATATATATATATATATATATATATATATATATATATATATATATATATATATATATATATATATATATATATATATATATATATATATATATATATATATATATATATATATATATATATATATATATATATATATATATATATATATATATATATATATATATATATATATATATAATATATATAATATATATATATATATATATATAAATATATATAAATATAATAAATATATATATGATATATATATATATATGTAGTTATATGTCGTATATTTATGTAGGTCATATGTAGCGCATAACATATTTAATCATTATAGGACTTGCAAATACAAAGGCTATGCCTACTTTCACACAATTTAGTCTTTATTGCAGTTGAGTTAAAATGTTTAACTGAAATGTGAACGATTAATAAATTAAGATCGTGCGTAGTTTGACTTTCAAATCCGGCTGAGGCACACTACACTGTCTGCAAGTAATGCCAATCATTTTTAGTTTCTAATTAAACCGTTACTTGTGTTACTGTTCCGATTACCGTAAAAACCGTTAGTTTGAAACTGTTAAATTATTAATTTAAACTATTAAATTTAAACTATTAAAGTGTCATTTGGGGCTCCCACGGCGTCATCAAAGTTAATAAAGTTTTTCATGAAATTGCACTCAATAAAGTTTGCCTCACTCGGATAAGAATTTTATCTTTTTGTCTTTACAAGTATTTTTCATAGCGAATAACTGAATTAATCAAACATGGAGCAGAGAATACAATCTTTTAAAGTATAATTTTCCCGTTCAAAAGTCAGGCTTAAATGAAAATATAGTTGAACTTTTTTCCGCCAGCAATTAAGTCAACAAAGATATGCGAGGAAAACGATTTATTAACTTTGTAGACAACTTTATTAACTTTATTGATTCCATGGGAGCCCTGCATTTAAGTACCAAATTTGCCTTTCTTTCCCTCCTATACCTGAGGTCTTCCCTCCTTCTCTCTACATTCATTGTACGCAAACAACCTTAGGTATGAAACAGAAAGAAATGTATTGGTCTTTATCCCGGAGTTCTAGGTTTTATCTTTTCTTATATTAACGCAAAAAGACTTTTTTTAAAAGAAAAGTTTTTCAAGAAAAGGTAAATAGATTAAAGGAACGACGAGCAGAAAAAAAAGTCAAATAAAATTTCATCAAAAAGTTGGTTCCAGGGGTTTACCCCCCCCCCCGACGATTATACCCCGGAAAATACCCCCCCCCCCCGCAGAAAATACCCCACCCTGCAGAAAATACCCCCCGCGGAAAATATCCCCCCGCGGAAAATACCCCCCCCCAGAACAACCCCCCTTGCGGAAAATCCCCCCGGTAAATACCCCCTCCTGGAAAATACCCTCCCCCTGTGTAAAATAAGGCTTTCCAAATTTGAGAATTTTATTTGTGTTTTATTTTTTTAATTTCCGTAGGGGGAAGGAATTTTGGGACTTGTGTATTATGCGCCGCTCACTCAGGTTTACGCTCTGTAAAATTCGAGCACACAATTTTTAGTTAGTTTTTTCGTTACTTTAGTAATAAATTTGGGCTATAGATTTGTACATTGGGGCGGGGGTAAAATATAGCGGGTCTGCTTGCAAAATGTGTTTGGTAAAATTATTCTGCATATTAGATAGATAGATAAATAAGTGTATTTTAAAGCCAAATATGAGGGGGGGGGGTTGTTTAACCCCCCAGAACCCCAACCCGGAAAATCCCCTTGTAAAATGCCCTCCCACGAAAAATATCCTCCCCACGCAAAATACTCCCCCCCCCACGGAAAGTAACCCCCGTGGAAAATACCTCCTCCTTGGAAAATATCCTCGCGGAAAATACCCCCCCCCCCCTTCTGTGCAAAATAAAAATTTTAAATTTGAAACTTTTATTTGAGTTTTTTTTTAGTTTCGTTGAAAAGTGCTAAGGAACGGGAAAAAGAGGAATTTAAACACCAGAAGTATCTTAAAAACTTAGAAAAAAAAAAAAAAGAAATCCATTTGTGTTTAAAAGACTTCCATATGAACTTCTGCAATTTTTGGCAATAGCGGGTGCCAAATTAAAAAAAAAAAATTGAAGAAGAAAAAGAATATAGGCGAACAATCATCAAAATTAAGCTAAAACATATGGCACCAAAAATTTTAAGACGGTTTGGCTATCCTTTGAAAAAATAGTTGGCTTTGGGAACCAACAAATTCTAAATTGTTTAAGTTTTACGGACCAAACCGTTGACAAATTCTACGAGTTTGTTTGCCTTATCTTCCAAGTGTTAAACTACCACAAATCACCATTAACAAATAAATGAAACCCAAAACTAACAGAAATTAGAATAGATAGCTTAGTCAAACTTAAAACGAGCAAAAATTAAAAGGAGTAAAAGGAGTAAAAGGAGTAAAAATTAAAAGGAGTAAAAAATTAAAAGGAGTAAAAGGAGTATGGCTGACAACACCCATCTCTTCTTCAGACCAGGACATAGTTTGCACTTTACATTAAAAAAAAAAAAACAAAAAAACATGTATTGTCAGTTTGATATACATATTCTGATATCTATGCCTTATAGTTTAATACTTCTTTATTTGTTAAAGTCAAAAAAGTGAAAATATTTAAAATGTATTTTGTTTTCACTAAAGTGCAAATTATGCTCTGGTCTTGGGGAAGTGGAGGGGGGTTCAGCCCTATTTAAAAATATTTTATATCTTTTTAATTTTTTTTTCTATTATACTCCATAGTTTTTACTTTGAAGATTATTTGACTTTATTTCTGCTCATTTTTGGTTTAATGAGGCTCTTTACTTTTCTTTAAAAAATTTATGTTTCCCATTAACAAATACCATCTGTAAGCGATCAAATAAAAAGAACAAGTTTTTCAACTGAAAGTGAGGAGCAACATCGAACCTTAAAACGAACTGAAATTATTACATATATGAAAGGGGCTGCCTCCTCCTCAAGACCTCGGTCTTAACGTTAAAGTTCTCTCTCCATAAAAAAAATCCAATACTTGTGTGTTATACGCACAGTTTATATAATTATCCAGTATGATCTTTCCCTATCTCACCCATTATAAAAACCCGGACCGAGGTGCGAGTGCTCCAGAGAATGTTTTCTGCAGATATGAACATAAGAGGCATTAGATCTTTTCACGGGTAGACAAAGAATAATCACCTACGGAGCAAGTACTGACAAAACCACTTGGCTGGCTCAACCAATAAGTGGACAATAAGTGCAGAAATAAGTGGGAGGAGCTTTTTGTTCGCACCGAGAATGAAGAGCCAGAAATCATCTGCGGTAAACTTTCTGGTATATTATATAAACTGTGGTTATACGCCACTGACTCAAGATTGCGATGTGTAAAACTCAAGAACAAACTGGTTTCTTTGTTACTTTAGATAGTAGGTACAGTAGGCACAATTATTCTGCGGTACTTGTGCATTAAACGTACTCTTTTATATACTGTATATGCAATGTCAAACTGGAGATGCTACAGACACGGGACGAAACCCGCCAGACTGGTTATTTCAATAGAACGCTAATAAGAATTGGAATGCAATGAGTAGTTTTCATTGCGTTAACGATGTTTAAACTGTTGTTTTTTGGGGTTTAGGGGGGAAAAAGGTACCTAGGTTAGGTTAGGCTACGTATTCAATATATGTTATGCTTTACACCCCCCCCCCCTAATGTGCAAATATATATCCCAAATTCGTTTCTAAACTATTATGTATTCACCCTATTTTATTTTATTTCATTAGCATTAACCAAACTTGACTTCTTTAGCAGTATATAAAAGAGTATGTTTAATGCACCAGTACCTATTCTGCATATTATGAAGTAAGAATTGTTTTCTGACTTCAAACTCTCCAAATACTTTACCCCCCCCTCCTATGTGCAACTATATAGCCCAAATTATATATTTCCCATCTGTTCTGTCACTTGTCTTTGTCTTGTCTCGCGCTAAGCTGGAAAACAAACTAACGAAGAAACCGGTTTTGTTTTTGAGTTTTACACAGTGTAAACTTGAGTTAGTTGCGCATAATACACAAGTACCAAAATTCCTTCTCCCTACGGAAATTAAAAAAATAAACCTCAAATAAAATTCTCAAATTTGGAAAACCTTATCCGGGAGGTATTTTCCGGGGGTATTTTTTTCGCGGGGGGTATTTTCCGCGGGAGGGGGGGGGGGTAAACGCCGGCCACCGAAAAAGTCAAATAATATTTGTGGCTAATGAGTATCTATGAACGGTTCGTTGTGTGAACTTTTGTTTCTTAACGCATGTTTTATTTTGTATATTGACGAGTGTATAGCCTAAATTCTTGTTTAGTCTTCGTGGCATTAATATGTTTTCGATCATATAGAATGAAGGTCAACCAATTGACCAGTCGACCATATGATTGTAAGATTTGTAAGAATCTTATTGCATTGTATTTTGTTATAGCTGCTTGTTGTTTAAGTAAAGAGGGTACTTCCGTATTATATAGTACACGCTCGAGAATTTGGGCGAAGATGAGACAATAACCGGTTTTTCACGGTCTTTATACCAGACAATTAGCATCGGCTCGGTGGAAAACTACATTGTAGCTATATTTTAATTAAATATTTAGTTAGTATTTTGGTTAGGTTAGGTATTTAATGTAATGCGTTCTATGCGCCCCCCTACCATAATTCTTTGTTGTAGTTTTCATAATTTTGTTACTAAAGTATTGTATTTTCACAGGGGTGGGTCTAGAGAAAACTCTTGGGGTAGGTCCAATGTAAAAAGGGCGCCAATGAGAAAAATCTTGGGGGGGGGGGGAAGCAATGTGACAAAGGTGCCAATAATTGACCGAATGTATTCTAAAAAAAGAATAAAAACGAAAAAAAACAGGATAAGAGGGCACCAGAAAAAGTCTTGCGGGGGGCCTTCCCCCCTGAATCCACTAGTGTATTTTCATCCTATTTTGTTTATTTGGTACTTATCGGTTAGCTGGAACCACAGTATATAAATATAAATAATTATATTATCTTTATACAGTGGCTGGAACACACGCGAGAAGTGAAGTTTGGTTAATGCTAATGAAATAAAACAAAATAGGATGAAAATATAATAGTTGAGAAACAAATTTGGGCTATATATTTGCATATTAGGGGGGGGGTGGGGGTAAAGTATAGCATATATTGAATACGTACCCTAACCTAACCTAGGTACCTTCTTTTTGCCCCTTCAATCCCGAAGGACTAAGGTTTAAATATTTTTCATGGAATGAGCGATACCTCACTAGGCAGAGGAAACTTGCTTTTCATTAGGATCTTTGAGATTCTATATACGGTTCTTGTCACGTTTCTTCCAGCTAACCGATAAGTACTGTTTATTTCATTAGCATTCACCAAACTCGACATCTCGAGTGTGTACCATATATTACGGAAGTACCTAAGTACATTTTCAGCGTATTTATTAAAAATACATCTGTTCAAGGGCCGATCCAGGATTTTTTTTAGGAGGGGGGCGCAAAATAGGTTGATCCGATATACTTACGTTAGGTGCAAGTTTAATTAACGCAAACTTGCGTTAATTAAGCAAATTACACTACTGTAAACTACGTTAGGGAGGTGAGCGCCCCCTTCCCCCCCCCCCGGATCCGTCACTGCATCTGTTTTGCTGTTTAAAACATAAAAATAGGCTGTTTATCTGGTTTAGGTACCCTTGGTTCTTAAAATTTATTGAGGCACTTTCATAACTCGAAACTTAGAGCAGATCAAAATAAAAAGGAATATTTTGCATATACATGAATAAAAAAAGATTTAAAGAAAGAAAGATAAAGAAAGATTTAAAGGAAATGGGAACTTCATGGGCGGGTGTAAAAAGGGAGGCTTTGAATAGATTGGGGTGGAGGAGGATTGTGCGTAGCTTGGTTGGTCAATATCTACCAAATCATATTATTGAGTTAGGAATAAAGTGAATACATCATTCGATGCCTTTTTTATGCTGATTACGAATATAATAAGCATTTCAGGCCCTCCCCGATATAAAGGATATACCTAACCTAAACCAACCTAATCTAACCTAACCTAACCCTGAATTGGCCTATATAGGGGGGGGGGGCGGAAACTCATTTACGATATAAATGCTTATTATATTCGTAATCAGCATAAAAAAAGGCATCAAATGGTGTATTCACTTTAGTCCTAACTCAATAATATGATTTTGTAGATATTGACCGCTGTGTTGGCCTCAGGCGGCTTGGTGCTGCGGTGAGTTGTTAGTAGTAGTATACATGAATAAAAAATCCCTCAAATATTTGAATACTTCAAATGCTTATATTTGCCGTCATGGGGGTGTAGCTCAGATGGTAGAGCGATCGCTTAGCATGCGAGAGGTACGGGGATCGATGCCCCGCACCTCCAATTTTTTTACAAAGATATGAGTATAAAATTGAAGCATGTTGGTCGGTAGATTCAACAGAGAAAAAACAATGTGGTGTTTGATCATTCGGATTAAGGTGTAATACAGTATCTCAACACAAAAAGTTTAGTAAATATTCATAGTGTATAAATTTTAACTATTAACTGTAACGTAAACATTCCGAGCGAATTTATTTAAATTGACAAAAGGATAGAATATGATTTTTATATTTGCATTAATTGCTGCAACCTTGTAAAAAGCGAACCAAAACCCATAATAATCGAAATAATAAGAACCTATTTGAAAAAAAAAACTTTTTTTGTAAGAATAATTTTCATTTAAAAGTGATTTATGAATAATAAATATTATAAAAATTTAAATTAGTAGTAAAAGTTTATTGCAAAAACAAAATTGCGGGAATTCTGGAAAAGTTTGAAACCCTTAATAATGAACTCGAAAAGAAAATTTTATAATTGGAGTTACTATGGTTAAAATATCTATACGGTAAGTTTTGAAAACCCCATATTAGAAAATAAGGAAAATTGTTTTTTTTAGGGGTAACAGTGGTATGTCCATTTTTTCGGTAGGACTACCAGGTCTCATAAAAATACAAAGATTTTTTTTGCTCACCGAGGAGCTGCCACTTTTTAAAGGGAATTTATGGACTTTTTTTTATGGGTAACAGTGGTATGTCCATTTTTTCGGTAGGACTACCAGGTCTCATAAAAATACAAAGATTTTTTTTGCTTACCGAGGAGCTGCTACTTTTTAAAGGGAATTTATGGACTTTTTTTTATGGGTAACAGTGGTATGTCCATTTTTTCGGTAGGACTACTAGGTCTCATAAAAATACAAAGATTTTTTTTGCTCACAGAGGAGCTGCTACTTTTTAAAGGGAATTTATGGACTTTTTTTATGGGTAACAGTGGTATGTCCATTTTTTCGGTAGGACTACCAGGTCTAATAAAAATACAAAGATTTTTTTTGCTCACCGAGGAGCTGCTGCTTTTTAAAGGGAATTTATGGACTTTTTTTATGGGTAACAGTGGTATGTCCATTTTTTCGGTAGGACTACCAGGTCTCATAAAAATACAAAGATTTTTTTTGCTCACCGAGGAGCTGCTACTTTTTAAAGGGAATTTATGGACTTTTTTTATGGGTATCAGTGGTATGTCCATTTTTTCGGTAGGACTACCAGGTCTCATAAAAATACAAGATTTTTTGATCACCGAGGAGCTGCTACTTTTTAAAGGGAATTTATGGACTTTGTTTATGGGTATCAATGGTATGTCCATTTTTTCGGTAGGACTACCAGGTCTCATAAAAATACAAATATTTTTTTTTATCAACGAGGAGCTGCTACTTTTTAAAGGGAATTTATGGACTTTTTTTTATGGGTAACAGTGGTATGTCCATTTTTTCGGTAGGACTACCAGGTCTCATAAAAATACAAAGATTTTTTTTGCTTACCGAGGAGCTGCTACTTTTTAAATGGTATTTTTTGTCTTTTTTTTATGGGTAACAGTGGTATGTCCATTTTTTCGGTAGGACTACCAGGTCTCATAAAAATACAAATATTTTTTTTGATCACCGAGGAGCTGCTACTTTTTAAAGGGAATTTATGGACTTTGTTTATGGGTAACAGTGGTATGTCCATTTTTTCGGTAGGACTACCAGGTCTAATGAAAATAAAAATATTTTTTTTGATCACCGAGGAGCTGCTACTTTTTAAAGGGAATTTATGGACTTTTTTTATGGGTATCACTGGTATGTCCATTTTTTCTGTAGGACTACCAGGTCTCATAAAAATACAAAGATTTTTTTTGCTCACCGAGGAGCTGCTACTTTTTAAAGGGAATTTATGGACTTTTTTTATGGGTAACAGTGGTATGTCCATTTTTTCGGTAGGACTACCAGGTCTCATGAAAATACAAAGATTTTTTTGCTCACCGAGGAGCTGCTACTTTTTAAAGGGAATTTATGGACTTTTTTTTATGGGTAACAGTGGTATGTCCATTTTTTCGGTAGGACTACCAGGTCTCATGAAAATACAAAGATTTTTTTTTGCTCACCGAGGAGCTGCTACTTTTTAAAGTGAATTTATGGACTTTTTTTATGGTGAACAGTTGTATGTCCATTTTTTCGGTAGGGCTACAAGGTCTCATAAAGATACAAATATTTTTTTTGATTACCGAGGAGCTTCCAATTTTTAAAGGGACTTTAAGGACTTTTTTTTATGGGAATCAGTGGTTTGTCAATTGTTTAGTTTGGACTAATAGGTCTCATAAAAATAAAAATATTTTTTTTGATAACCGAGGAGCTGCTGCTTTTTAAAGGGAATTTATGGAATTTTTTTATGGGTAACAGTGGTATGTCCATTTTTTCGGTAGGGCTACCAGGTCTCATAAAAATACAAAGATTTTTTTTGCTCACCGAGGAGCTGCTACTTTTTAAAGGGAATTTATGGACTTTTTTTTATGGGTAACAGTGTTATGTCCATTTTTTCGGTAGGACTACCAGGTCTCATAAAAATACAAAGATTTTTTTGCTCACCGAGGAGCTGCTACTTTTTAAAGGGAATTTATGGACTTTTTTTTATGGGTAACAGTGGTATGTCCATTTTTTCGGTAGGACTACCAGGTATCATAAAAATACAAAGATTTTTTTTGCTCACCGAGGAGCTGCTACTTTTTAAAGGGAATTTATGGACTTTTTTTATGGGTAACAGTGGTATGTCCATTTTTTCGGTAGGACTACCAGGTCTCTTAAAAATACAAAGATTGTTTTTGCTCACCGAGGAGCTGCTACTTTTTAAAGGGACTTTATGGACTTTTTTTATGGGTAACAGTGGTATGTCCATTTTTTCGGTAGGACTACTAGGTCTCATAAAAATACAAAGATTTTTTTGCTCTCCGAGGAGCTGTTACTTTTTAAAGGGAATTTATGGACTTTCCCATTTGAGGGCGGTGAACGTGGTCCACCCTTTCCACGGTCATTTTGACAGCGGAACACATCATTCTCTCATCTTTTAACCATAGTTCTAAAAATAAACGGTGATATAATCAGCATTCTTTGAAACTCGAACGTGAATTTCAAATTAATAGCAGCAATTTTGAAATACAAATAGTTTTCCTTATTTTTCTCTGTCATTTTTCAATATTTTTCAATCGTACCAGTGTTTCAGATAAAATGAAATTGTGGCTTTTTGTAGATATTATATAAAAAAACAAGATATATACAGCTGAAAGCAAGGACTAACATTAAAACAAACTAACAAAAATTGTTCCCTATACGAAGAGAATTGCCCCCTCTTCCCCCTGCCCCCTCCTCAACCATCGATAGCTACGCTAAAGCTTTTTAGTGGTCTTAATAGCTTATTTCAATTCATAGCCCTTGTATTTCAGCAGTCGTTCTTAAAGAATTGGGACACAAAATAAAACTCTAGCGTAAAGAGCAAAGAGTTTAGGAGGGGCAGCTCCCCTCGTATACGGAATAATTTCTGTTCGTTTTAAGTTTTAATGTTGCTCGTTAATTTCAGTTGAAAAAACTTTTTTTTTTGCTTTCTGATCGTTTTTCAAATTGTGCACAAGCGTAACCAAGATATAATGTGGGCTACCGAAACCATAATAGGGGCTACAGGTTACCGGCATCCCCGATTTCTTGCTGTTAAATTGTATATATCAGTAATTGTAAATTAATTGGTAGCGTCCCAATATTAGAATTAAAGAATTAAGAATTAAAATGTTAGATTATAATTATAATTCTGGACAAAATTTTAATATTTAGTCACAATTTTCGATGCACAGTAACCTAACCCCCTCATCGAAGAACCTTCCTGGCAAGAATCATGATGCCCTGCCTTGGGTTTTTCCCTCTCTACCGGTAGTTATGTGAATGTATTATTTATTTTATAAAGAAAAAGATATTCGAAATGGAAGGGGAACTATTACCCCCGCCCCCACCAGCACCAATAATAAAAAACTAGACCAAAAATATTCCCGGGAATCGAGACGGACTAGATATCAATTTCTGTCTACCCCCCCCCCCCAAAAAAAAATCAGTCTAGTTGTCAATTTTCAAAAAACATTGCATGTCGTTCTTTAAGAACAGTTCGTTCCCAGCTGTTAGAAGGAAATGAAGCAACATTTTGTAAAGAAAAGCTTTTGTATAAAAAGAGGCAACATCTTAAAAAGAAAAGCATTATACATAACTACATTTTTAATTCTGGCTTTAAATTTCGGGGTTTAATTTGAATTAAGTTTTAAATTCCCTGTTTTGTCAATTCTTAGTGTGGTTTAAGCACTAGAAATAAATTCTATTACTTTTCTTTAAAGCTTTGACAAGCTTGTAGTTATTATGTATAAAAATAAGGTTGTTTACACGGTGTGGGGCCAACCTAGAGCTTAGCAGTAAAGAACATAGAGCTTAGCAACAACACTCAGTCCTGCACCCCTGAAAACCCTTTCTGCTGCGGCACTTGTTGCCAGTAACGATAGAACTTTTCTTGCCATAGCTGCAATCCATGGTGGCTGAGTAAAGTATCTTTTCCAGGAGGCAATGGTATGCTTGCATCAACCGGGGCAGGATCTTTTGATCTCCTGCCATGGGCTGACAAGTCCGGATATAAATCTACTTGACCCTTATTTACATCATCGTTTTCCTCCTGTTCTACATTTTCATTCTGACAACGTTTTTTTTCATGTATGAAAAAAAAACTTTTTCTTTCCATGTATGATCATGAGGAGATTTACAGTTGCTGCTCTTCTGAGAAAACCGACTAGCCATATATACACAACTGATTGGGTAGCTGATCCACCAACAGCACCAGAGAATACAGCCTCCTCATCAGGCTGTTCGAGGGCTCTCTCCTTTTCGTACAAAAGAATTTCTACTAGACTAAAATGCTCACCACAAGTTGAAGTGGAAGGACCTGGAGTGTTGATTGAACAAATTCGGTTCACAGGATATCTGATAAAGTACCTTATTTTAGCCGCCTGCTTTTAGGGATTAACCATTTTGAATAAGAATTCCCTTCTTGTCAGTGAACCATCAAGAAGGTTTAGGCGCTCATCAATTTCATCTATCTTGAATATTTCGAAGTCCAAAAGTCCAGCTGTCACCATGCGATCATCCCTTGGGAAACCAAAGTCAAACGTGTTTTTCCCATTTTCTTTCCCGAATCAAAATACAGCTACTATCGTTAGGTTGCTCCTCAAGGTGAGCTTTTAGGAGGCCCCGACAGAGCAAAGCAACATTTAGGGTGGGAAGGCATACTTCCTCAATAGTCTCAGCTGTTGTAGGAAAATTTGGTAGTAGAGAGCAAAGATCACGCATTAGTTCATATTCCTCATCATCTAGAACATGGTCAGGTTTCCCAATTTGTATTGAATAATACATTGCATCATAGTATATGTTGCATTCCATTGTCGGCAAACCCAGCTCTAGTGACCTGCATTGTTAATATCTTGATAACATAGAAGGCAGATCATCAGCAACCTGCACAATGGGCAACTGAGCACCAGAATCAAGAGCCACATCTAAATCACAAAATCTTTTAAGGAATTCATTGCTATTTTAAAATTGAATATTTTCGAGAAGGCTGTTAGGAAGGCAAAAAATTTGTTTATAATTTTAGATCTTCCACTTTGTACATGCTTCCATGTAAATATGTATAAAAAACATTTTGGATGGGAGAGCGGGGGGGGGATGTTACTTCTAAAATTTCTCCACAATGCTTTCAGGCCTTTGTAGAATAGCTGCATTTTTGCATATGGTAAAACATTTATAAATAAGGTATTCAAGGAATATTATGGTTAGTCGAAACTCATTTTATTTGAAAAATATTACATTGTGGCAAAGGGAACAGAAACAAATGAATGATAATCTAAAATCCATAGTTGACGAGTAGATTCCAAAACATTTTGAGAGGATCCAAAATTTCTGCATGTACCGTTAAATAGTAGATTTTGCATTATATTTGCCTTTCAATAATCTCAGAAAATATTTCGGCGCTTAGATTCCCGCGTCGTGACACCGAAGAGAAATTAGATATCAACCTCCTTCCCTTCCCAAAACTTATTCTGCGTTTATCTGAAGGCTAGAGTTGAAATATTTGGGCATTAAAATGCACTTTTTTTTAATCTGTCGTATCTCCCCCTCTTCCCCCCCCCCACCATGAGCTACCACCCCTCTTCGTACATCACCAAATATAATCATAGGCAGCGCTGGCGCGCTGCCTATGATGCCCCAGCCTATGCCTATGCCCCAGCCATTTAAACATTGGCCTCTCAATTACTTGGACTATCTGTCTTGGCTTTTCTCTGTCTGCAATTAGCCATGTCTTGATGCAACCTACTGCAAAATACTTGATAACTTCAATTCAAAATCAACGGAATCAAGTCCATTGATTTTGAATTGAAGTTATCAAGTATATATATATTAAACTGACAATGCACATTCATTTGTATTTTTTTTTCAGTAAAGTGCAAATTATGTTCTGGCCTTGAGAAGGCATAGGGGTTTTGAGTCCAACTTATGTAAATCTCTGCTTGTCTTGAGTTTGACTCGGTTATTTATTGTAATTTCTGTTCGTTTTGGGTTTCATTTATTTACCGATGCTGATTTGTGGTAGTTTCACACTTGGTAGATTATTTGATTTTATTTTGCTCTTTTTTTTGTTTAATGGAGTTCTTTACTTTTCTTTGAAAAACTTATGTTGTAGAAAAAGTTTTTTTTAATTAATTTCATGAAAAAAGCAACGGCATTAACTTTGTTAAATTAAGGATTAAGATACATGTCCACACTAACCATTAATCCTGTATGGACATCGTTACTTCTCAGAAATAAATGCGTGACATTACCTCCTCACCGACTTGGGAAGTTCAATACATAGTTTTCTCTGTACTTAAAATCGATCTCAACGGACAAACAATCCCTTAAAATCAATCAAAAATTCCGAACTGCTCTAAAATTACTCAATTAATGCTCAAATCAAAGGAAAATTGAACAAGACTCAATATTCTTTTTTCAAAACTTTTTTGTTTTCTAGCGTTTAGTTGTAATCCCTTACATTCAGCAAAAAAAAAATAAAATTATTTATAGAGATTCGGGAATTTTCTTGATCCATCTTGAAAATTTTCCTGCATAAGGTGTATTTTTTTTTAATACCTTCTGTAGGAAATGTATTGTTCTACAAAATTTGATCTAGAACTTCTTTAACCCTTTTCGTGTTTGAACTTTAAGCGAAGAAGCAATGCGACTAAATTTTCAGCTAGGATAAGCATAGATATCTATCCAACGCGAACGCGTTGGATTTTGCTTTAGATCTTCCTTGTTCTTAAGCTCTTCCTCTGTGTGCCTCGGCCTTAGCTACATTGAAGGAGATGCTACGTGTTGTACCTCAAAGTGACTTTGACATTGCTTACCACGCAGATCACCCTTCCTTCATTCTGCGGTAGCACGAATCTGTTGATAAAGTGAATTCTGTTCTGAAATCTAGGCTCAATCCTTTTCGATGCCTTGATGATGATTTTCTCAGTATTTTAACTCTTGAAACAGTCGATAGTGATATTACTGACAGTCTTCTCGATGTGCGAGCTATTGGAAATAGAGCGTGACTTAGACGGAGGTAAAGCTGCTATTAGGAGAGGGAAGGGTAGAAAAAGGGTATTGGTAAGTCTTGACATTGCTGGTGACACAGCTCTTCACCTTTTTGAGAATTCGGTTTTTCATTAGCTTCTCCTATATGCACATTTAATACTCAAGAGAGTGGAATTTTGGGAAGAATGTATTTCGGTCAGGCAACAACTCAACTTTTCTGGAGCATTTGAAAGCAAAAGCACTTTGGAAAAGTGACCCGTTAACGTTGAAATTAACATTGAGTCGACTGACCTTAAGGGTGGTAGACTCGATGCCTTGCCTCAGAAGCCACCTGCTAACTGAATCGGAAACCATTGAGAGCTACGGAAATTGAATATTTTTTACTCTTGTGTTTTTTTTTAACGGTGATATTGAAGCACCGCTTATCCTTGCAGCTGGATATGATCAAATGCTTTTATATGGTGACGAAAAACACGATATAAACTGCTTGAAGGACCATGGTTGTTGTTATTAGCAGTGAGCATTTCCATGCAAATTTGCAGTGTCTCTAGGTGATATTCGGAACTGGCTCGCACTCAAAGCTAGTTAATTGGAACACGATACAATCAGATTCTAAGGCAAGCAAAAGCGATTCAAACCTTTATTTGACAAATTTAAAAACTTTGTCCATGTGCTCCAATCAGGTTTAATTGTCTATCCTCTCTAAGGACTTTCAAGATAAAAATAGTGATACTCAGCAGAAGTGGAAGTATTTTCACATATTTTGGACGACGCTTGAGTTGTACCCATTGAGAGGCGGATACTAGGATTGTTTTGTACAAGTCGGTATGTTTGAAGAGAGGTAACGAAATTGTATATTTCTATCCCAATGACAAAGAAATGGTTTCTTTTTGCATCGTTTCCATCATAAGCTGTTTCTTGGATACTACTCAAATTGTGAAAAGCGAAAGTTTTTTGTCAGATTCCATGAATGTCCAGTGCCTATACATCAACTTTGCAGGAATTCGACAAATGATTTAGCTTTTCGATCTGCCTTCTTCATACGCTTTCGGCCTGTGGTACAGTAGGTTGTTTTCTCTCTAAAGGAAGAAGAGGAGTAATAAGACTGTTAAGAAACGGGGATTGCAGGTACAAATTGCTTTTCTTGTGGAGGAAATAGAGAGGTTAAAGCTCGATCCTTCTGCGCAAGAAAACTTTCTTTTTATTTGGAAGAAAGTCATTGTCGCCATAAACGATAAAGATCCATACCTCTTACCCTCTTTTGATGACTTGCGAATACATTTATTCCCTCGAAAGTGGGAGCCCAAATATTTGCCGCCATCTGACGCTGCCTTTGAGTACCATGCCAAGCACGTCTACCTCCAGTTGGTGGGCATATTTTTTACAAGCTAATCGACTATAGCCGAATTTTTTTTTTGACCTAACCCTAGTTTGGATAGACATTTCAGGATGGTGAGATTAGACCAGTTGTGTCCACCCTTAAAGCAATCACAGATGGTGTGGCCCCCTGAGCACTGCTCGTGCAAGCGGTGTACCGAAAATTTTTCATGTGCGGAAAATAGACTTTGGGGTTTACTTGTGACTGTGGCGTGAAAAGTTTGAATGCTTCTTTTGATGCTCTATAATTAATTCCTCTAGTTCAATAATTTTTAAAGTATCTTCTATTTTTATTCAGACTGAACATTACAAATTTGGTTTACTGAGCTAGTATCTTTGAAAGTTTATATGTTAATGCGTAGCCTACATTGTACGATATAGTTTGCAGTTGCTATTAGAAGAGCATTCCAGTCTTTTTTCTTCACATTTTTTATTAGCAATTTCATTTAGGCAAGTTCATGTACGTAATTGTCTCATTTGCGAGAAACAGCCTAGACCTTTCAACTTACTTTGTGGGTGTGGTTGGAAAATATATGATTGTTTATTCTAGCTTTAATTCGGACAATGACAAGATCAAAGACTAGCTAGTATTTTGCTTTAGGTCTTGCGACTGCTTTGCGGCTGTGGGAGAGGGGGGGGGGGACGTATGAATGCTTGTTCTGGCTATAATTCGGACTCAGATGGGTAAATTTGATATGCTGAGTTATTATCTTCCAAAGTTTGCTTGTTAATTAGAGTGTTATACGAGATAGTTAGCAGTTGTTATCAGAAGAGCATACTAGTCTTTATTGCTCGTATTATAAGACATTTCACTTAGGTATGAAAATATATTTATCTTCAAGTTCCTGTAGGGCAATTCCTAGTATTTTGTCAGATTCCATGGTGGCGCGCCGCCGGTTTTCGGCGCGGCTTCGGGGCCTACTATAATAGCGTTCTCAGGTGCTTATAAATATTATTTGAAAAAAAACTACGTTTTCTAAAGAGTTAAAGAGGCTGAGTTACAAGGTCAAACCTTAAAACGTACAGGGATTAGGAGGCACAGTTGGGGGGCTGCCGCCCCCAAACCCCGCTTTCGCAGCCTTTAAATAAATAAAAAAAGTTTTTTAAACTGAAAGTAAGGAGCGACATTAAATCTTAAAATGAACAGAAATTATTCCGTATATGAAAGAGGCTGTGCCCTCCTCAACGCCTCGCTCTTTACGCTAAAGTTTTTATTGTTTAAAAAAAAGAGTTGTGAGAAAGTCAAACTTTAGCGTAAAGAGCGAGGCGTTGAGGAGGGCACAGCCTCTTTCATATACGGAATAATTTCTGTTCGTTTTAAGATTTAATGTCGCTCCTTACTTTCAGTTTAAAAAACTTTTTTTTATTTAAAGGCTGCGAAAGCGGGGGTTTGGGGGCGGCAGCCCCCCCCCCCCCCACTGTGTCTCCTAATCCCTCTACGTTTTAAGGTTTCACCTTTTAACTCAGCCTCTTTAATTCTGAAGAAAATTTGGTTTTTTTCAAATAATCTCTGCACGTTTTTGTACAGTTTATTACTTATTATTGCTTGACTAACTGTTAGATGATTGTGTATTATTCTTTTCTTTCTCGACAGGGTGTTTTAAGGGTCGACCTTGTAACTCAGCCTCTTTAACTCTTTAGAAAACATAATTTTTTCAAATAATTTAAAAAAGAAAATGAGTTTTTTTTAAAAAATTTAAATTTAGTACATAAAAAATTTTATTTAACGTTTGATCGAACTCGGGTTTTCCGCCTGACAGCCAGTAATCTTACCGCTACACTAAAGAGACATAGTAGAAATTGCTTTTTAGTAATAAGGTGATGAATATTTTTGACACAAGCAAAACTTGATATTTGGTTTTCGGAAAACAGGGAAGAAGTGATCAGATTGAGCTAAAATTTCGAGGATAAGCTCCCAGGCCCCAGGAAAGCTTATCCCCTAAATCTCAGCCCGATCAGACAACGTTAAAGGGAGGTTGTGGTGGGAAAAATTAACATGGGCTAATATAGGAAAACGAGGTTTTTCGTAAATGTAAATTCGGGGGATAATATTTTCGGTCTGAAAATATCAAAAGGCCCTAACAGGTTGAATTCTGCTTCGAATGAGTCTTCATTCAATTGGCTCCGGTGCCAACTGTGGCCTGTAGGCGTGGCTAAGAAAAAAAAGAAATGATGATGATGAATTTTAAGTGGCTATATTTGGTTTTTTTGAAAACAATGAAGAAGTGATCAGATTGAGCTGAAATTTTGAGGATAAGCTCCCGGGCCCTAGAAAAGCTTAACCTCTTAATTTTAGTCTAATCACACAACGTTAAAGGAGGTCTGTGATTGGAGGTTCGAAACATCCGGCCCAATTTACCCCATGAAGATAAAGTCAGAGGAGGATGAAATTTTGCAAGTTTCTTAGTTTGAGCTTGGGCTAAAAAATGCGATGACCGCCGTCTCTCTGCGACCTCTAGGACCTGAAATCGCTTAACATTGTGGTGGGTCGCCTCTTTATAGAGGCACAAGTGTGCCTCCTTGACATGTGTACATGTGTTTAGGTATATTTAAACCTTGTATATAAATAGGAAAAAGAGAAATATTACTTTTTAAAATTTCTGAATACAAAGCTCCTGGTAGTACTTGCCAGCCCCCCCCCCCCCAAAAAAAAAGAAATTTTCTGGTGAAGCTCATAATGCCCCGTCTCACCTTTTTCATCTCTGTGCCTTTATGCATGTGAATTGTAATATTTTGTGGTACATAGAACAGGATTCTGACAATGACACTGTTTCCCCCTTTTGCACCAATAATAAACGCGTAGACCTAACAATTTTCGGGAATCAAGAGGGATTAGATATCAACCCCTTCCCATTCCCAAAAACTCATTCTGCATGTATCTGAAGGCTAGAGTTGGGATATTTGGGCATTAAAATGAACTTTTCTTAAGCTTTCGTATCTCCTCCTGTATTCCCCCCGCACCATGAGCTACCACCCTTCCATAATAGATGATGCAGGGTTATACTCGTACAACACCAAATATAATTTCATGAAAAAGGAACAGCATTAACTTTGTTAAATTGAGGATTAAGATAAATGTCCATACTTCAAGGTCATGCAGGGCAATTCCTAAGTTCATGCATGTACTAGTGAGTACATAGTGGTATTTTTTCCAGTTTCAAATCATAACTATCCGTTACTCACTATATACTTGAGTTATTTTTTTTCGCGCATGAAAATACCAAAAATTTTAATGGGTAAAAAAACCGCTTCGATTACAATCGTTTATTGATTTTGTAAAAGTGAGTTGTTTTTCAATTCGAAATAAAATTGTTTCGAGGTCATCAGGGATCAGCTCAGCTGCATACTGATTGCACTCATAACGCAGCGCGGGTGGACTATTATCCAATCCAATGACATCAGCGATGTCATTAGCGATGAGCTCAGCTGCATACTGATTGCACTCATAACGCAGCGCGGGTGGAGTATTATCTAATCCAATGACATCAGCGATGAGCTCAGCTGCATACTGATTGCACTCATAACGCAGCGCGGGTGGAGTATTATCCAATCCAATGACATCAGCGATGTCATCAGCGATGAGCTCAGCTGCATACTGATTGCACTCATAACGCAGCGCGGGTGGAGTATTATCTAATCCAATGACATCATCGATGTCATCAGCGATGAGCTCAGCTGCATACTGATTGCACTCATAATGCAGCGCGGGTGGAGTCTTATCTAATCCAATGACATCGCACGAAATTCCCCGTGAAGGCAAGCTTTGTTTGATAGCCAGTGTAATTGAGGAACACTTCGGCCCATATATTTTTCTGGGAGTGAGAAATCTGTGTAAGTATCAATAAATCTATGCTAATAATAATCCATGGCATGAATTACGACAGGCTCCATGATCATTACCCAGAGTTTTTGTGAAACATTTTTAAGAGCAAAAAAAGAAATCCAACTAAAAAACGCCATTGTTTGGAATTTCGGAGACTAGTAATTCCCCCTTCCCTGGCCGATTACTTAACGCCAATATTTGTAATCACCCTTCCCTGGCTGATTACTTAACGCCAATATTTGTAATCAACCTCCCCTGGCCGATTACTTAACACTAATATTTGTAATCACCCTCCCCTGACCGATTACTTAACGCCAATATTTTTAATCACCCTCCCCTGGCCGGTTACTTAACGCCAATATTTGTAATCACCCTCCCCTGGCCGATTACTTAACGCCAACACTTTTAATCAACGTTATCGATTACCCCATAATCCGTTGTTAAGCCTCCAGCTGCTTGCTGATCACCATCCAGTCATATTTTTGGTAAATGGCTCCTTGAATACCTAGACCCAGGTCTTGCTTTTTCAAGTGTCAAAATTAACCCTACAGAAGTCAATTGGACCAAGCCGACTATTTAGCTTTATTGGGATTTTTGGCGTCAAAGCTCTTTGGCGAATCCTTAATTTGTAAATTCACAAGTATTTTCCCTATAAATATGGATTCATAGCAACAAATAAAAAGTGATGTTTTCAGAAAAATGAGGGATAATTTTTATAGCAGGCAAGTGGACCTAGTCCTTTCTAAACGTCCTTAAGAACTTCCTCATAAGCCCCATTCACCGTGAAATTTATGTGACTTAAGATTTAACTAAAGCCGACATTTAGCTAACTATGGACGCTTAAAATTAAATTTATAAATCATCTTAATTTTTTAAACAACTTCATTATATTAATAAAATTATTTTTGTATGATAGGTTTTTGTTATATATTAAAACATTTATTTTTATTGTATATATTTTTTTAAATAATAAAGTTATTTTATTGTTTTTATATTTGTTATTATAATTTTTTAAAAAATAAAAATAATAAAATTATTTATAGCCTACTTTTTATATTCTTTATTATTATAATTTTATATTTTCTTTTTTTATTATAGGCGGCAAAAGAGTTCATAAGTATAGTAAACCAGATCCGGACATCAAGGGGTGCTGGTCCCCTGGCTTGGTCGACTGCATTGAAGTTCCTTAATGCTCGTAAATTTGATATTCAGCGAGCAGTGGCTCTTTACCAGCAGCATGAGAATATTCGTCATCGTGAAGCATTGTCGATGTTGGATCCATGTTCAGATCCCCTTAGGAGTGAATTAGAAAGTGGAAAGTTTACAGTTTTGGTAAGAATCTGTTTCATTATCTCTGCAAAACTTTGACAACAAAGTAATGGATCATGCCAAAGTTGCTCAACTTTTCTTCTGTTGATAAAACAGTTATGATAATTTGGAAAACAATTTTTTCGAAAAAATATAAAGTTTAGATTTTAAAAATAACGGTTTATAATATATTCTTATATATTCTTTTTAACGCTTTTATAGTGGTTAAGAATATATTTATAATGTATTCCTTTGGTCTGTCACACCTTGAAAAGAAATTGGAAAGTTTACAGTGCTGGTAAAAATTTGTTTGATTATCTGTGTTTGTTTGACTTTCACAATCATACGCAGAGCGCTAGTGCTGCCTAAGTAAAGAACGATGTGGGCACAATGTATTTTTTTCCATACCCGGGCACTTCGTATCGAAGCAGTTGTCGTAGAAAGTTCGAAAAGGGCTCATTCGATTGCAAATTGGAGTGGCTAGTGCCCTTTTTAATAGTCGAAAGTGATTGGAGAGCAACTAGCCCCCCCCCTATGCTTAGAAAATATCTTTTTTGAGGAGCACACCCCCACAACCCTCGGGGCAAGAGTTTTAAGTTATGCCCAGGGTGCATATAAGGTTTTTATAGAAGGCGTTGTCGTAGAAACTTCCAAAAAGGCTCATTCCACTGGAAAATCAAAGGGCTAGTGCCCTTTTTAATAGTCGAAAGTGATTGGAGGGCGACCACCCCCCCCCCCCAAGCCCATCATTCCCTCAAACACAGCCAATCAAAATTTTGAGATAGCCATTTTGTTCAGCGTAGTTGATTTCCAGATAGAAAATATCTTTTTGAGGAGGAAACTACTCCACAACCCTCGGGGTATGGGTTTTAAGTTATACCCTGGGGGCAGATAAGGTTTTTATAGAAGGCGTTGTCGTAGAAACTTCAAAAATGGCTCATTCGATTGGAAATTCAAACGGCTAGCGCCCATTTTAATAGTCGAAAGTGATTGGAGGGCAACTAGCCCCCCCCCTCCGCGCCCGTCATTCCCCCAAACACATTCAATAAAAATTTTGAGATTTTGAGCCATTTTGTTCAGCGTAGTTATTTTCCAGATAGAAAATATGTTTTTGAGGAGGACACTCCCCCACAACCTTCGGGGCAAGGGTTTTAAGTTATGCCCTGGGGGCATATAAGGTTTTTATTGAAGGTGTTGTCATAGAAACTTCAAAAAAGGCTCATTTGATTGGAAATTCAAAGGGCTGGTGCCCTTTTTAATAGTTGAAAGTGATTGGACGGTAACTAACCCCCCCTCTCACGCCCACCTTTTAATAGGCAGCGCGCTAGCGCTGCCTAAGTAAAGAATGATGTGGGCACAATGTGTTGTTTTTTTTCTCCATACCCGGGTACTTCGTATCGAAGGAGTCTTCGTAGAAACTTCGAGAAAGACTCACTCGATTGGAAATTGGAGTGGCTAGTGCCCTTGTTAATAGTCGAAAGTGATTGGAGGGCAACTAGCCCCCCTCCCCCTACGCGCCCGTCATTCCCCTAAACACATTCAATCAAAATTTTGAGATAGCCATTTTGTTCAGCGTATTTGATTTCTAGATAGAAAATAGGTTTTTGAGGAGGATACTCCCCTACAACCCTCGGGGCAAGGGTTTTAAGTTATGCCCTGGGGGCATATACGGTTTTTATAGAAGGCATTGTCGTAGAAACTTCAAGAAAGGCTCATTGGATTGGAAATTCAAATTGCTACTGCTCTTTTTAATAGTCGAATGTGATTGGGGGGCAACTAGCCCCCCCCCCCCCACCCCCATCATACCCCCAAACACATCCAATCAAAATTTTGAAATAGCCATTTTGCTCAGCGTAGTTGTTTTCCAGATAGAAAATATGTTTTTGAGGAGGACACTCGCCCACAACCCTCGGGGCAAGGGTTTTAAGTTCTGGCCTGGGGGCATATAAGGTTTTTATAGAAGGCGTTGTCATAGAAACTTCAAAAAAGGCTCATTTGAGTTGAAATTCAAAGGGCTAGTGCCCTTTTTAATAGTTGAAAGTGATTGGAATGTAACTAACCCCCCCTCTCACGCCCACCTTTTCATAGGCAGCGCGCTAGCGCTGCCTATGTAAATAACAATATGGGTACAATGTGTTGTTTTTTGTTTTTTTTTCTCCATACCCGGGGACTTCGTATCGAAGGAGTTGTCGTAGAAACTTCGAAAAAGACTCACTCGATTGGAAATTGGAGTGACTAGTGCCCTTTTCAATAGTCGAAAGTGATTGGAGGGCAACTCGCCCCCCCCCCTGCGCCCTTCATTCCCCCAAACACGTCCAATCAAAATTTTGAAATAGCCATTTTGTTCAGCGTATTGATTTCAAGATAGAAAATAGGTTTTTGAGGAGGACAGTCCCCCACAACCCTCAGGGCAAGGGTTTTAAGTTATAAGTCCTGGGGGCATATAAGGTTTTTATAGAAGGTGTTGTCGTAGAAACTTCAAAACAGGCTCATTTGATTGGAAATTCAAAGGGCTAGTTCCATTCTTAATAGTCGAAAGTGATTGGAGGGGAACTAGTCCCTACCCCATGCCCATCATTCTCCCAAATGCATCCAATCAAAATTTTGAGATAGCCATTTTGTTCAGCGTAGTTGATTTACAGATATAAAATATGTTTTTGAGGAGGACACTCCCCAACAACCCTCAGGGCAACGGTTTTAAGTTATGTCCTGGGGTATATAAAGTTTTTATGGAAGGCATTGTCATAGAAACTTCAAAAGGGGCTCATTTGATTGGAAATTCAAAGGGTTAGTGCCCTTTTTAATTGTTGAAAGTGATTGGAGGGCAACTAGCCCCCCCCCTACGTCCATCATTCACCCAAACACATCCAATCAAAATTTTTAGATAGCTATTTTGTTCAGCGTGGTTGATTTCCAGGTAGTAAATATGTTTTTGAGGAGGACGCTCCCCCACAACCCTCAGGGCAATGGTTTTAAGTTATGCCCAGGGGGCATATAATGTTTTTTATAGAAGGTTTTGTCGTAGAAACTTCAAAAAATGCTCATTCGGTTGGAAATTCAACGGGCTAGTGCCCTTTTTAATGGTCGAAAGTGATTGGAGGGCAACTAGCCCCCCCCCCACGCCCTTCATTTATCAAGGAACACTGAATAAAAACTTTCCTAAAATTATTTTATTCACTGTACTTGATATCCCGATAAAATTTATGTTTTTGAGGAGGATAATTCACCAACACTCTAAGGACAGCTTTCTTAAGTTATGCCCTGGGGGCATATAAGGTTTTTATAGAAGAAGTTGTCGCAAAAAATTCAGAAAAGGGCTCATTCGATTTGAAATTCAAAGGGTGCCCTTTCTAATAGTCGAAAGTGATTAGTAATATTTTTGTTGTTGTTGTTGTTTAGATCAGGGCACTTCGTTTCGAAGGAGTTGCCGTGGGAACTTCGAAAGGGGCTCATTCGATTGAAAATAGAAAGGGCTGATGCCCTTTTTAATATTCGAAAGTGATTGGAGGGAAATCAATCCCCCTTCCACTCCCACCCTCCCATTTGCCCATGTTTAAAACTAAACATGTTTAAAAACTAAATGTTGCCTCAAGATTAAATCAAAATGCACTGTGATAATGCTAAATCCCAATAAGGCATCTCAGCAGTATCCACGAGAACGACTGAGGGTATTATGTTCAAACTTTCGAGGCTACTTCTGCTCTTAAAATTTAACCAAATCAAAATAGTGTAAGTGTATCAAAGCTATTAAAGAAAGTAAACAGATTTTTTTGCGAATGGTATCAAGTTTTCCATTTCAGGTCAACTAGAGGAGTTATGAAACTGAGTTAAACACTACTATTTGTGTCCAAATTTTTAAAATGGTGTATGTTGTTAAAAACTGCTGAAAATTTTTCTCCAGCATACAAATAGCAGGCCAAACTATAAAGTCTTAAAAAACGAAAAGATTTAAAGTGTTATTTAATTTTCCCTTGAAAAGACTATGTCAATATAAAACGAAAAAAAATTAATTTATAAAATTGTTTCACAAAATAATTTTTTCAAAGAAAAGTAATGAACTCTATTTAACAAAAAATGAGTAAAAAAAAAATCAAATAATCTACCAAGCTTGAAACTGCCACAAATCAACATCAACAAATAAATTAAACACAAAACCAACAGAAATTAAAATAAATAACCGAGTCAAACTCAAAACGAGCAGAAATTAACATAAGTTGGGCGCAAAACCCCTATGCCTTCCCAAGGCCAGAAAAAAATTTGCACTTTACTGAAAAAAATATAAATGTTTTTACTTCTATAACTTTAATAAATAAAATAATTTTAACATTTTGATTACTAAATATCAGTATATGTACTTTAAAGTGACAATGCACATTTATTTGTATTTTTCAGTTTTTTAGAGTAAGAAGAGATTGGAGGGCAACTACCCCCCCCCCCCTCCCTCTCCACGCCCCTTTCCTCCCAAGTGCCATTATGAAATAAATGAAACCCAAAACGAACAGAAATTACAATAATTAACCGAGTCAAACACAAAACGAGCAGAAATTAACATAAGTTGGGCGCAAATTCCTATGCCTTCCCAAGGCCAGAACATAAGTTGTACTTTACTGAAAAATATAATTTTTTTTAATGTTATAACTGTAATAAATCAAATAATACTAACATTTTGCTTACAAAATATTATCATATGTATAATACACTGACAATGTACATTCATTTGTATTTTTCTAGTAAAGTGTAAATAATGATCCGATCATGGGAATGAATATTGGTCATGAACCATAATTATGTTAATTTCTGCTCGTTTTGAGTTTGACTTGGCTATTTATTTTAATTTCTGTTCGTTTTGGGTTTCAGTTATTTATTTATGCTGATTTGTGGTAGTTTCGAGCTTGGTAGATTATTTGCTTTTATTTTTGCTCATTTTTTGTTTAATGGGGTTCTTTACTTTTCTTTGAAAAACTTATTTTGTGGAAAAAGTTTTTTTTAATTAATCACAGTAATGGGCCATAAAAAAGTCGCTCAGCCTGTCTCCTTTTGATAAAACAATTACGATTTTTTTTTTAAAATTCTAGTTGATAATGACATGAAACTTGGATTTAAAAAAAGCTGATTCATGCCTTTCCGACTGGGGGCTCAATGTGATGCACCTGAATGTATTCCCCTTCAACCCTCCCCCCCCTTTGCATCTTTTCTCACCATTTGACATCTGAAGAATTGTTTATGTTAATACATCTTGAGACTCACCTAGAAATAATTTAGAAAAAAGGAAGTCACCAGTGTCGGTAAGATTTTTGTAGTGAGTTTTGGGAAAAGTTTTGTAGGGATTAAGATCTACTTAAAACTTTGTCGATAGAATAGTGGCTGATACAAAACAAGCTTTGATAAGACTTTTTTGATAAGACTTTTATAAATTATGATGCTTTTGTAAAAATCAAAAATAAAATTTGAAAAGAAGAACAGAATTTTTTTTATCTTATTTATATTTTCTACTGAAAGTTTAAATGTAGGCTGTTTTTGTCACTAGTAGGCATACCAGCTTAAAGTCAACTAGCCTAATTAACCTGCCAAGCTTATCTAGGCCTACTTTCAACAGACTGGATTTTGAATTTAAATCATTCTTGAAACCAAAATAATGCTTATTATACATTATGACTTACAGGTAAATTTCAGCTGGATTTCTGTAATACTGAAAGATTTATTATACTAATTATTAGGATATCTACTTTATTACGAAGTTGCCACACTGCCAGTGACGCTTGCAGTTTTGCAGCTATTCGCAGCTATACGCTCACCAGATTTCCTGAAAAAAAGTATTTTCAAATACTGATGAGATCCTGACGACTTCAAAATACTGATGTCTCGTGACTTGTCTCTTGTTTTTTTTTATGATAGGAAGAGACTGTGTAGGTTTCGCGCGAACGTAGCTTCGCACGAAACCTACTTTTATTTTGGGGGTGTTTTTTATAATTTGGTTTTATTCAATTCAATTCAATTTAATTCAATTTATTAAAATAAAAATTAAACATAACATCAATAATAATAAGGATCCTAGAAGCAAACTTGTTGAGGACCATAACAACAAAAATTGAAAATGAAGAAGAGAGAAAGAAAAAGAAGAGAAAACACGGGTAATTTAAAGCAAATTGATTAAGAATTTAGAGAATTATAATATCAGAGTTTAGTAACATTGTTATACAACGTGCGAAAACTTGTGGATAGCTCGACACTGGAGGGTATTATATTCTGTTGAAGTATAGATTTATAAATGGAGGATCGCTGGGCGGAGCTAGAGACACACTTGGGAACAATAAGGGAACGGTTGGATGAACGGAGGCAGAGGCCTTCAGAATTATTACAATTAAAATAAGATAATAATTGGGGAGAAATATTTTTATGGTAAGCGGAGTATGCAAGGGATAGATTTAATTTTCTATTGGTTCAAAAGGGATAATGCCAAAATCGGAGTACAAGTCCTTGGTGAGATATAGTTGGGACAGTCGAAAAACTGCTTTGACGGTACGGTTTTGGATAGATTTTCATTTATTAGTAACTGAAGGATAAGTGTTGCCCCAAACAGATCCGCAGTATGAGATATATGGGTAAATAAAAGAGTAATAAAGGGTGACAAGTATATCAGGAGGAAGAAAATTATTCACACGATTAATCATACTTATCTGTTGCAAGATTATAGCTCTGATGTTGAAAACATGTGTTGCAAATGATGGGGAGGAGTCTATGTGGACACCAAGAAACTTGGCAACTTCGACCTGCGGGAGGAGATTGGTGGAATATTTTAGGTCAAGTGCTTGCTGAGCTTCATTTTTTTTGTAAGGGGTTCGAAATAAAACAACCTGACTTTTCTTGCTGTTGATGATCATGCAGTTAACGAGACACCACTCCTGTACTCTATTCAGAAGGATTTGAGCAGAGGTGACGATGATTTTAGTGTTTGTTTTTTTAAGGTCCTTTTTTATTTTTCACTGAGGATGGTCGGGCGGAGGTCTCGGCGAAATATTTGCATTGCATTTTAACTGACCGCAAATTTCAGCGTCATCTGCCATCTATAAAAAATTACTTTCTCTTTTAGTTTAGATGGCTCTGAAAGTATTTCTTTCAAAAGGCAATATTAGGCCTGTTATTTTGACTCATCTTTGTTTAAGATCTTATATCTTTTGACAAAGAACGCTTAAAAGTGAAATTTTAGCACTAAGATCTTACATATTATAGTGTTCTTTTGCAATCGTCTTTCATCATTCTGCTCTGATCAGCGGTCTAAGAACAATGATGAGTATATCATCAGAGTTCTCTCATCATTGTTCTATATGGTAGAAAGATGGCGTCTTTCACACTTTTTACTAACATCAGTGAGCTGTAAGATCTTAGAACAAAGATGAGTTAAAAGAAGGAAATCTTTGCAGAAAGATGAGAGATCTTAGATGTAAGATCTTAGTGCAAAAAAACGGCACTATTGTTTTGGTAAAAAGTAAACACAAAATGCTACTTTTCCTTGTATAATTGCAAATTTCGATCCGAAAAATTAAGAACCATTATTGCCCTTTAGTTTGTGTGTTATAATTTTTTGCTAAGATTTTTTTTTCATTCAGAGTTTGCGTGTTTTTTTTTTCAGAGGCAACGCTATAGCGTTGCCTATAGTAAAGGCCATATGGTTCCAATGTTTTATTATTATTTTTTTTCCCCAGAGACACTTCATATGCAAGGGGTCGTCGTAGAAACTTCAGTGGGGGCTTATTCGATTGGAAATTGAGAGTTCTAGTGCCCTTTTTAATAGTCGAAAGGTATTGGAGGGCAACTAGCCCCCCCACGCCCATCATTCCTCCAAACACATCCAATCAAAATTTTCAGATAGCCATTTTGTTCAGTGTAGTTGATTTCCACATAGAAAATATGTTTTTGAGGAGGACAATCCCCCACAACCCTCTGAGCAAGGGTTTTAAGTTTTGCCCTGGGGGCATATAATGTTTTTATAGAAGGCGTTGTCTTAGAAACTTCCAAACAGGCTCATTCGATTGGAAATTCAAAGGGCTAGCACCCTTTTTAATAGTCGAAAGTGATTGGAGGGCAACTAGCCCCCCCCCACGCCCATTATTTCACCAAACATCATCTAATCAAAATTTTGAAATAGCCATTTTGTTCAGAGTAGTTGATTTCCACATAGAAAATAAGTTTTTGAGGAGGACACTCCCTCACAACCCTCAGGGCAAGGGTTTTAAGTTATGTCCTGGTTGCATATACGGCTTTTATTCAAGGCGTTGTCGTAGAAACTTCAAAAAAGGCTCGTTCGATTGGAAATTCAAAGGGCTAGTGCCCTTTTTAATATTCGAAAGTCCCCCAAACACATCCAATCAAAATTTTGAGATAACCATTTTGTTCAGCGTAGTTTATTTCAAGATAGTAAATATGTTTTTGAGGAGGACATTCCCCCTAAACCCTCAGGGCAAGGGTTTTAAGTTATGCCCTGGGGGCATATAAGGTTTTTATAGAAGGTGTTTTCGTACAAACTTCAAAAAGGGCTCATTCGATTGGAAATTCAAAGGGCTAGTGGCCTTTTTAATAGATGAAATTTATTGGAGGGTAACTATCCCCCCCCCACGCCCATCATTCTCCCAAACACATCCAATCAAAATTTCGAGATAGCCATTTTGTTCAGCGTAGTTGATTTCCAGATAGAAAATATGTTTTCGAGGAGTACACTACCCCCCAACCCTCAAGGCAAGGGTTTTAAGTTATACCCTGGAGGCATATAAGGTTTTTATAGAAGGTGTTGTCGTAGAAACTTCAAAAAAGACTCATTCGACTGGAAATTCAAAGGGCTAGTGCCCTTTTTAATAGTCGAAAGTGATTTGAGGGTAACTAACCCCCCTCTCAGGCCCACCTTTTCCCAAAACACATCCCAAAAATTTTTGTGAGACAGCCATTTTATTAAATGTGGTTTCAAGTTAAGGAAATTAGGTCTTTGAGGATGACAACTCCCCCACGGCCTTCAGGGCAAGGGTTGTAAGTTATGCCCAGGGGGACATATAAGGTTTTGTATAGACAGTGTTGTCGTAGAAACTTCAGAATGGGCTCATTCGATTGGAAATTTAAATGGCTAGTTCCCTTTTTAATAGTTAAAAGTGATTCTAAGGCAACTGACACCCCTTCCACGCCCACCATTTCCCCAAACACATCCAATCAAAATTTTGATATAGCCATTTTGTTCAATTTAGTTGAAAATTCTGGAAATTAATGTTTGAGCAGGACACTCGCCCCCGCAGTCTTCAGGGGCAAGGGTTGTAAGTTATGCCCTGGGGGCATATATGGTTCTTATGGAAGGAATGCTCGTATAAACTTCAGGGAGGGCTCATTTGATTGAAAATTAAAAGTTCTAGTTCACTTTTTAAGCGCCAAAAGATATTGGAGGGTAACCATCTTCCACCCCCCCCCCCCAAATGCATGCGATAAAAATTTTAAGATAGCTATTCTATTAAAAATAATTCAAAGACCATATATCAAAATTTCTGGTGTCGATACAACCCACCAGGGCCCGGGGGCAGGCGTTGTAAGTTATGCCCTGGGGGCAAGTATGGATCTTATGGAAGGAATGCCCGTATTAACTTCAAAGAGGGATCATTTGATTGGAAATTGAAAGTTCTAGTTCACTTTTAAGAGTCAAAAGAGATTGGAGGGCATCTAGCCCCCCTCCACGCCGTTTTTCCTCAAACCTATCCGATACGAACTTTGAGATAGCCTTTTGTTTTTAAATAGTTCCAAGACTCAGGGGACAACACAGTCCCCTAGGATCCACGGACAGGTACAATAAGCCCCTGTAGGGGGGGTTATTGTGCTATAACAGAAGTTCAGCTCGTAAAAACTTATAGGATGGCCCATTTGACGATGCACGGGAAGGTATAGTTCAGTTTTTTAATGTCAAAAGGGATGAGGTCAACTAGGCCCCCCCCCAAGCCCCTTTTTCCCCAGATATATCCAATAAAAATTTTTGGATAGCTATTAAGTAAAAGGTTTCTCAAAAGTCAGATAACGAAAACTCAGGTGTCGTCACATTCCCCCAGGGCTTGGGGGCAGGCGTTGTAAGTTATGCCCTGGGGCATTTATGGATCGTATGAAATGGATGCTCGTATAAACTTCAGAGAACGCTCATTCGATTGGAAATTGAAAGTTCTAGTTTACTTTTTAATAGCCAAAGGAGATCCGAGGGCAGCTAGCCCCCCCGCCTTCTTTTTCAAAACCCATCTGATGAAAATTTTGAGATAGACATCTTTTTAGAAAAAAATAGTTCAAAGGTTGGATACGAAAAACTCCGGTGTCAATACAATCCCCCCCAGGGCACAGGGGAAGGCGTTCTAAGTTATTCCCCAAGGGCATGTATGGTTCTTGTGAAAGGGATGCTCGTATAAACTTCATAGAGGGCTCATTTGATTGGAAATTGAAAGTTCTAGTTAACTTTTTAGGAGTCAAGAGAGTTAAACTAGCCCCCCCCCTCACGCTCTTTTTTCTCCAAACCCGTCCGCTACAAATTTAAAGATAGCCTGTGTTTTGCAAATTGTTCAAAAATTATATAACAAAAACGCCCCCCCCCAGAGCCCGGGGATAGGCGTTGCAAGTGTTTTACTTGGGGTATATATGGTTCTTAAGAAAGAAATTCTCGCATAAAACGCTGAAAGGGCTTATTTGATACGACTTTGAATGTTCTAGTTCAATTTTTTATAGTCAAAAGATATCCGAGGGGAACTAGCCCCCCCCATAACCCTTTTTCCCCAACGCTATCTGATAAAACTTTTAAAATAGCCGTTTCATTAAAAATAGTTCAAAGGTCAGATAAGAAAAATTCCTGTGTCGACGGAACCCGCCAGGGCCCTGAGGCAGGCGTTATGAGTAATGCTCTAGGGGCATATATAGTTCTTATGGAAGGGATGCTCTAATGAACTTCGGAGAGGGCTCATTTGATTTGAAATTGAAAGTTCTTGTTCACTTTTTAAGAGTCAACAGAGATCGGAGGGCAACTAGCCCCTCTTCTCCACGCCCTAAATACATCAGATACAAATTTTGAGATAGACATTTTGTTAAAAATAGTTCAAAGTTCTGATAACAAAAAACTCCGGTTTTGACACAGCCCCCCAGGGCCCAGGGGTAGGCGTTGTAAGTTATGCCCTGGGGGCATGTGTAGTGGCTATGAAAGGGATGCCCGTATAAAATTCTTAGAGGGCCCATTTGATTGAAAATTGAAAGTTGTAATTCACGAGTTTAAGAGTCAAAAGTGATTGGAGGGCAGCTAGCCTCCCCCCACACTCCATTTATTTTTTTCCCAGAGGCACTTCATATAGAACGGGTCGTCGTATAAACTTCAAAAGGGGATCATTCGATTGTAAATCGAGAGTTCTAGTGGCCTTTTCAAGAGTCAAAAGTGATCCGTGGGCAACTGTCCCCACCCCAAGCCCTTTTTCCCCAAATGAATCTAATAAAGAATTTGAGGCAGTCCTTTTGTTAAAAACAGTTTAAAGATGATGTAACAATAACTCCATTGTGCATGGCCGTTTCGTAAAAAATAGTTCTAATATTTGATAAGAAAAACTCCTTTGTCGACACCCCCCCCCCCCCAGGAACCGGGTAGGTGGTGTAAGTATTGCTCTGGAGGCATATATGGTTCTTATGGAAGGTATGCTCGTATAACTTCAGAGAGGGTTCATTTGGATGGAAATTAAAAGTTGTAGTTCATTTTCTCAGAGTGAAAAAAGATCAGAGGGCAACTAGCCCCTCCTGCCCTCCACGCCTTTGGGTGTGAAAAACCCATCCGAAAAATTTCAGGTGACGATTTTGTTAAAAGTAGTTCAACCATCAGATATTAAAACTCCAGGGTCGACACAACCCCCCAGGGCCCAGGGATAGGCGCTGTAAGTTATACTCTGGAAATATACATGGTTCTTATATAAGAGATACTCGTATAAATTTAAGAGGGCTCATTTGATTGAAAATAGAAAGTTCTAGTTCAGTTTTAAGGAGTCAAAAGAGACCAAAGCTTAATCTAGTCCCCCCACGCCCTTTTTTCTAAAACCCATCCGATAAAAATTTTGAGACAGCAATTTTGTTAAAAATAGTTCAAACATCAGACAATAAAAACTCCGAGGTTGACACAAACCCATTTTGTCACATTGATATTGTTAATTTGATATCAGTTTTCTTATTTTGATCAATATTTGATTTTTTTTTAAAGTTTGATTTTGAAATGAGGAATTTTAAAAAACTTAAAATTTTTCGCTATTAAAAACGAACAAAAATTAATTTAAAAAAAACTTTAAACTTAAAAACTTGAAATTTTAAATTTAAGCTCAGCAGTTACAAATACCTTTTAAAATTCAAACTCAAAATGACCAGAAATTACTATTAAAGAATAAATGAAACCCAAAACGAACAGAAATTAAATAAACAATCTCTGCAAAAACATACAACAAGTAATAATATAAATGAATAAATAGATCTTAAAGCGAGTAATGCTTAGATTGAATATAAATATCAAGCTTAAAACGAAAAAAAATTATTTTTGCTATTGAAGTATAAATGAAACTTAAAACGAACAAAAAATAAATAAACAATCAATGCAAACAAACATACAGTGGATATCAGTCTAAATTAATAAATAATTTTTAAAACGAGTAAAAATTAAATTGAACGGACAAATTAAGCTTGAAACGACTGAATATCACTAAAAATAAGAAATTGGATATGACAACCTTTTCTTACTATAAAATTTTAAAACCCACTTTGTCATTGGTGCTTTACTGAAAACTATATTTGTCTTGAACAATATCGGAAAGTATAAACAACATCAAATTTAATATTTGATGTATGATATTAATTGTTGAAAGATCCATCAGTTCAAGAATTTATTTCACTGTAATTGTATTTTTGCTTTCAATACTGTAAGAACTGGAAAAGAAAATATTTGTAATATTATCCGTTTTCAGTTAAGCGCCAATGACGCAGTAGGCTTTTGTTTTTTATTTACAGTTAGGAAAGGAGGCCGTATCCAAACACTTGTTAGTAGAAAGCTATCTTATACTCCGAGCGGGACTCCTTATTTGGGCATAGAGTCCCTAGGGAGAACACGTGGTTAATAGGGTCAATGACTTCTTTTTCCAAGGTCGATTTATTTGTTGTTGTTGTTGTTGTTTTGGCCAAGTGCATGCTCGAAGCGATTGTTATGAGTTTCCAGGAATGAGAAATAGTTAAATCACGTGTTTTTTTCTCTGCCAATCAGAGGGCTTGTTTACATATGGTTTTCCCTGTTACATAACAATTCACCCTTGAGATTTCGTATATAACGGATATTCATTGTGATTAAATTATTAGAAAGTATTTTGACATAGTTGATGACACAAGAATGGATAAATTTGACTCTTTAGAAGCCTTGGCAACTTCAATTTGCAATGTAAGTTCTGATTTAATACATTTTTATTTTTTATTTTCAAAATAAAGTTATTTTCCTTGGTCACCCTCCAGTATATTCAGGTCAATCCCCTCCCCCTCCCACTCTAGTACAAACATCACTATACAATCTTTATACTCGATAGAAAACATAAAATATGTTCTTTTTACCCTCAAAACCTAACCCCCCTCCATCATTGTTTTGACAATGATAATTCTCATAATAGAAATAATTTTATTTTCGTTAAATTTATACAATTTTAAGCATTCTATATCCTAGCTAAAAGCAACCACTGACTTCCGCCAATTGTTAATGCAATATGCCGCTCTGGTTTGACATAATGAGTTTTGTCCCCCTTTTCCTATGTGTTTATGAACGCGGTGCCAAGTCAAATTAACTGTTTCTCCGTCAAAATTAAAACACTTTTTCATACACTTTAATTAATTTAGCAAAGTTCTTTGAAATTTATATGTTTATTATTTAAATGGATTTTTTTCAGGCTTTATGTTGAAAATTTTTCTTTTATATTCCCAGAAGGGGGGCGTAAGTCCAAGATTTTGTTGGGGTGGGGGTTAGTACTTTTAATAGTGACAAAATAGAAACGAAAAGATTATTGTTTTTGTCATAATTTTTTTGTATTTCAGTGTCTAACCATTTCTCTTCGACATTTTAGCGATTTTAACTATAACATTTGAATAAAAGGCAGTAAGATATATTCTTTATTGGTCTGTTTTTAGCTTCAATAAATCGCAAGATTAACTTAATGATAGGGTAAACCTAGGGTGGGTTAATTTTCCTAAATTTAGGGGAGGGGGTCAATTTTGTATCCAGGATTTTTGTTGGGGAGGGGGCTAGCACTTTTAATAGTGACACAATAGAAATGAAAAGATAATTGTTTTTACCATAATTGTTTTCGACTTCAGTGTCTAACCATTTCTCTTCGACATTTTAGTGATTTTAGATATAACATTTGAATAAAAGGCATTAAGATATATTCTTTATTGATCTGCCTTGCGCTTGAATAAATCGCAGGATCAACTCCATGATTAGAGAAACCGTTAGGGGCTGTCTTTTCCTCAATTTAGGGGAGGGGGTAATGAGGGGCTCCATGACGAGTGTTGGGGAGGGGGTTAGCATTTTTATTAGTAGAACAATAGAAAAGAAAAGGAAATTGTTTTTAACATAATTGTTTTCGACTTCAGTGTCTAACCACTTCTCTTCGACAGTTTAGTGATTTTAGCTATAACATTTGAATAAAAGGCAGTAAGATATATTCTTTATTGATATGCCTTGCGCTTGAATAAATCGCAAGATTAACTCAATGAGAGGGTAGACCTAGGGTGGGTTAATTTTCCTAGATTTAGGGGAGGGGGTCAACTGTATAGCCAGGAATTTTGTGGGGGAGGGCGTTAGCATTTATAATAGTGACAAAATAAAAATGAAAAGATAATTGTTTTTAACATAATTGTTTTCGACTTCAGTGTCTAACCATTTCTCTTTGACATTTTAGTGATTTTAGCTATAACATTTGAATAAAAGGCAGTAAGATATATTCTTTATTGATATGCATTGCGCTTGAATAAATTGCAAGATTAACTCAATGAGAGGGTAGACCTAGGGTGGGTTAATTTTCCTAAATTTAAGGGGGGGTAGACAAAATTAGGGTTAGGGGGGACACTAATTTTCCTTCTTTAAAAAATGGGAAATTATTTTCCATGCTAACTTTTTTATCTTCTTTAAGGCAAATTGTGAAGAATGCCCGTCGCCACCCAGTAACAGAGCAAGGGGTAAGGCAAGTTGTGAAGAATGCCCGTCGCCTCCCAGTAAGAGAGCTAGGGTCCTAGATATAACCCCTGCGAGGGAGTCAGTTATACAATATGCTCGCTGTCCGATGTCCTCTAGCTCTACACTGCCTGCCCAAGCCTCATCTGCACAGCCAGGCTGAAAACTCAAAAGAGAGTGGATGGTTGCTTTCAATACCGCATTTGCGGAAAATTGTGAGGTAGCTTACCCGTCATCCTCTTATCCTACATTGTGGAGGGTCTCAGGAACTATACAAAATCATGAGGTTGCCCTCGAACACACGCTACCTGGACCATCCGGCACCCAAATGCAGCCAGGATTTGCAAATGTGAGCATTTTTTCTTACCTATCTAAAAACAAAACTATTTTTCAACCCAATATAAACTTGTCTCAGAGATATTAAAATATTATTTTTTCTATAATCTCACACCCCTTGTTTTAAATTTCTCTGCTCCCCCCCCTCCCTGAGATATCTAAATATAATGTAATTTTTTTTTGCAAAGAAACCACTCTCTTTCTAATCTTTGCTATTTTCTCTGTTGCTATCGCATCGATATCTTATAATAATATTTTTAGCTAATTTTCTAGTTTACCGGTATCTCAACATTTGAAACTCAAAATGCTATTTTTCGCCGTGAATATTATAGTTTTAATTTTTGGCATAAGGCTCCGCACTTGAATATAAATAGATCTGTTCCACCCCTTTTCCTGTTTAGTTCTATCATTAGCGGTTTTAGCCAAGTCTAGGTTTTCAATACTTTTACGTAATTCTGTTGTTTGGCCGAGAAAATAGCGAAATTGTCTGCAAAATTAACGATAGATATTTAGAACATTGGAATTCTATATGTAAGAGCAAAACATGTTATACCCCCAAAAATAATAATTGCTATTTAAGACATTGCTGAAAGGGGGGGGGACATGCCTCAATTCTATCACCAGCAAAATGAAAAACAAAACTGTTTCTGCACGTGAAAAGTATGGGGCCGGGAATTTCGCTAAGAAAAAGATAGCTTTTTACACCGTGGCTCCCGGGAAGCGCCGGTGGGCCCGAGAAGCGCTGCAGGAAGCGCTGCGGGAAAGCGCCGCGGGCAAGAAGCGCCGCGGGAAGCGCTGCGGGAAGCGCTGCGATGGTCTCTAATCAAAAAAAAAAGTTACAACTTCTATGTAATGTGTTTTAGATTGTAAATATCTTATATTAAGTTGGAAATTGGAACTTTCAGAATATCAGTGGAGTGTGGAACAGTGAATTAACCAAATGCTACTATGTGCATACTGCTACTACTACTACTACTACTAAGCATGTTTTAAATAATAATAATCCAAATTTTAAAAAACAGTAGGGGTGATTTGAACACTATGAAAATAAGCTATTTTTCATTTATAGGTTGGACCATTGGTCCCTTATTCCTTGTCACCATCATCATCATCAGTTGGTGAAGGAGAGGAAGAACTCGCGTCTACGGAATTTCATGTCATTCAGGACAATTCACATATCAATGAATGGGATGGTATGGTTAATTCCGATTAAACACCTTTTAATATTAATAATTTTCTAAGTAATTATTTCAATGTAGAACCTAGCACAGTTGAGCAAGGTAATGTTCCTAGTTCAGAGGGGGACTTGCCATTGCTAAGTCCAAATACCATGCTAATTTTAGACGATTTTACAAACGAATTAACTGGGAACCCTCCTCTATCCCCCACTGATTACCTACTTCCACTTCAAACAACTGAAGTGGATCATTTGCATACCCCAAATATTGAGCAAAGTGGGGGAGGGGATGTTGATAATATACAAGAGGGGGAGGGGGGTAATGTCCAATTCACGAATTTTCCAGACTTTCAATTATCTAATACAATTTTAAATGCAATAGTTGTTTACACTGTGACTTTTGGGGACCCGTTTAATTCACTTATGGGGGGAAAATTTGTGTTTGATCCTGTAGAAATTGTGCATGACTGTGTAGATAAAATTCGTGCATTGCTGGAGAACCAAATTCAGTTGTGGGGAGGTAGGGATTCAATTATGGTTTCTATTGTTTTAAAAGTTTTTTATTTAAATGAGGGGAAAAGTGAAGTTTATTATCATTATATACATTCCGAGATGCGCGTGATTTATCCGAATTTAGAAAATTTTGAGGGTGTTTTTTCGGAGTGGGTAGGTCAAATTATTGCGCATCTTGAGAACTATAGTAGAAATGGGAGCGGGTCTATAGTTTTATTTGTTGAAAATTTAAATGTAAATATTTGTAAATTTAAGAAAGATTTTATTTTAAGAGGGGGCATAGGGATAAGGGTATAGTTTTAAAATATAATCCAGATCTAGAAGGATGTAAAGGTGTCCAGCGGATCTGTTTTGAAACAGGTCAAAAATGTTTCAGGTACGCTTTCCTCATATCAGCATTCGAGCCTCTAGCACGTGACGCTACCAAGATGAATTTAGACGATTGGGCTGTACATGGGAAGGACGGGTCCAGTTTCCCCATTGTAAATTTTTCTTGTTTAGAGGGGAAATACCCAGTAACGCTAAGATCTGTTGATATTTTTGAAAGGGCTAATGCCCATTTAAAGTACCTACGCAATTAGGCTAAAAATGAAGATATTTATGCGGAGTTTCAACTAGCTATGGCTAAGTTTGTTAAAGACAAGCTATTTTCTTGCGAAAACACACAAAATCATAAAGAATGTTATCTTCTACTTTAGTTGACAAGATAATAGACTATAAATGAAAATATCTATTTACCGTTTCGAAAATCTATGACTACGTTTGCTGAATACAATCTCTTTTCAGTCGAAAACACACAAAATCAGAAAAAATGTTCTTATTTCCTGATTAAAATAAGCTATTAGGATTTATGTTTATTTATTTTTTCAGATTCTATTCTAGAGATGGATATTTTTTATAAAGACCGGATTTTTTCTTGCAAAAACATTAAAACTCATAAAAAATGTTAAATGTTCATTTATTTTCTACAAATCTATGCTAAAAATTAATATATTTATTCAGAGTTTCAACTAGCTATGGCTAAGGTTGTTAAAGACAAGCTATTTTCTTGTGAAAACACACAAAATCAGAACAAATGATCAATGTTCCTTTAGTACCTACGCAATTAGGCTAAAAATGAAATTATTTATGCAAAGTTTCAACAAGCTATGGGTAAGTTTGCTAAAGACAAGCTATTTTCTTGCAAAAACACACAAAATCAGAAAAAATGTACAATGTTCCTTTAGTACCTACGCAATTAGGCTAAAAATGAAGATATTTATGCACAGTTTCAGCTAGCTATGGCTAAGTTTGTTAAAGACAAGCTACTTTCTTGCTAAAACACACAAAATCTAAAAAAATGTTCAATTTTCCTTTAGTACCTACGCAATTAGGCTAAAAATGAAGTTATTTATGCCCAGTTTCAACTAGCTATGGCTAAGTTTGCTAAAGACAAGCTATTTTCTTGCGAAAACGCACAAAATCAGACAAAAATGTTCAATATTCCTTTAGTACCTACGCAACTGGGCTAAAAATGAAGATATTTATGCACTGTTTCAACTAGTTAAGGCTAAGTTTTCTAAAGACAAGCTATTGTCTTGCGAAAACACACAAAATCAGAAAAAATGTTCAATGTTCCTTTAGTACCTACGCAATTAGGCTAAAAATGAAACTCTGCATAAATATCTTCATTTTTAGTCTAATTGCGTAGGTACTAAAGGAACATTGAACATTTTTTCTGATTTTGTATGTTTTCGCAAGAAAATAGCGTGTCTTTAGCAAACTTAGCCATAGCTAGTAGAAACTATGCATAAATATCTTCATTTTTAGTCTAATTGCGTAGGTACTAAAGGAACATTGAACATTTTTTCTGATTTTGTGTGTTTTCGCAAGAAAATAGCTTGTCTTTAGCAAACTTAGCCATAGCTAGTTGAAACTCTGAATAGATATCTTCATTTTTAGCCTAATTGCGTATGTACTAAAGGAACATTGAACATTTTTTTCTGATTTTGTGTGTTTTCGCATGAAAATAGCTTGTCTTTAGCAAACTCATCCAGATAGAGTTTAAGCTGTGCATAAATAATTGCTTTTTTAGTCTTAATGCATCTAGAAAAACGGTACATTTATCATTTTTCCTGTTCTCGTGTGTTGTTGCTAGGTTTTAGCTGTGCTATAGAAAATGGGGCCAGTTCTCGTTAACAATCATACTCAATAACTGCAATATTGGCCACTTTGCGTCTGTCATAGATCTAAATAGTTAATAAATCCTTTTGGGGTGTGTGTTGTCACATTGAAATAGAATGTGTGTAGCAATCTAAGCAATACATCGAGGAAAATCCACATAAATATCTTAATTTGTAGCCTAATTGTGTAGGTACTAGAGGAACATTGAACATTTTTTCTGATTTTTTGTTTTTTCACAAGAAAATAGCTTGTCTTTAGCAAAATTAGCCATAACTAGTTAAAACTGTGCATAAATATCTGCATTTTTAGCCTGATTTCGTAGGTACTAAAGGAACATTGAAAATTTTTTCTGATTTTGTGTGTTTTCGCAAGAAAATAGCTTGTCTTTAGCAAACTTATCCATATCTAGTTGAAACTCTGCATAAATATCTTCATTTTTAGCCTAATTGCGTAGGTACTAAAGGAACATTGAAAATTTTTTCTGTTTTTGTGTGTTTTCGCAAGAAAATAGCTTGTGTCTAGCAAACTTAGCCTTAGCTAGTTGAAACTCTGCATAAATATCTTCATTTTTAGCCTAATTGCGTAGGTACTAAAGGAACATTAAACATTTTTTCTGATTTTGTGTGTTTTCGCAATAAAATAGCTGGTCTGTAGGAAAATTAGTCATAGCTATTTGAAACTCTGCATAAACATTTCTAATTTAAGTATATAAGTGTAGCTAATAAAGGAAAAATGAACATTTTTTCTGAGTTTTTGCGTTTTCACAACAAAGTAGTTCGTCTTTAGCAAACTTAGCCATAGCTAGTTGAAACTGGGCATAAATATCTTCATTTTTAGCCTAATTGCGTAGGTACTTTAAATGGGCATTAGCCCTTTCAAAAAGATCAATAGATCTTAGCGTTACTGGGTATTTCCCCTCTAAACAAGAAAAATCTACAATGGGGAAATTGGACCCGTCCTTCCCATGTACAGCCCAATCGTCTAAATCCGTCTTGGTAGCATCACGTGCTAGAGGCTCGAATGCTGATATGAGGAAAGCATACTTGAAACAATTTTGACCTGTTTCAAAACAAATCCGCTGGACACCTTGACAACCTGCTAGATCTGGATTATATTTTAAAACTATACCCTTATCCCTATGCCCCCTCTTAAAATAAAATGTTTCTTAAATTTACAAATATTTACACTTAAATTTTCAATAAATAAAACTACAGACCCGCTCCCATTTTCGTTATAGTTCTCAAGATGCGCAATAATTTGACCTACCCACTCCGAAAAAACACCCTAAAAAATTTTCTAAATTCGGATAAATCACGCGCATCTCGGAATGTATATAATGATAATAAACTTCACTTTTCCCCTCATTTAAATAAAAAACCTTTAAAACAATAGAAACCTTAATTGAATCCCTCCCCCAAAACTGAATTTGGTTCTCCAGCAGTGCACGAATTTTATTACGTATTCATGCATAATTTCTACGGGGTCAAAAACAAATTTTCCCCCCATAAGTGAATTAAAAGGGTCCCCAAAAGTCACAGTGTAAACAACTATTGCATTTAAAATTGTATTAGATAATTGAAAGTCTGGAAAATTCGTGAATTGGACATTACCCCCCTCCCCCTCTTGTATTTTAACAACACCCCCTCCCCCACTTTGTTCAATATTTGGGGTATGCGAATGCTCCACTTCAGTTGTTTGAAGTGGAAGTAGGTAATCAGTGGGGGATAGAGGAGGGCTCCCACTTAATTCTTTTGTAAAATCGTCTAAAATGAGCATGGTGTTTGGACCTAGCAATGACAACCCTCTGAACTAGGAACATTACCTTCCTCAACTGTGCTAGGTTCTACATTGAAATAATTACTTAGAAAACTATTAATATTAAAAGGCGTTTAATCGAACAGTACCATCCCATTCATTGATATATGAATTGTCCTGAATGACATGAAATTCCGTAGACGCGAGTTCTTCCTCTCCTTCACCAACTGATGATGATGATGGTGACAAGGAATAAGGGACCAATGGTCCAACCTATAAATGAAAAATAGCTTATTTTCATTGTGTTCAAATCACCCCTACTGTTTTTTAAAATTTGGATTATTATTATTTAAAACATGCTTAGTAGTAGTAGTAGTAGTAGCAGTATGCACATAGTAGCATTTGGTTAATTCACTGTTCCACACTCCACTGATATTCTGAAAGTTCCAATTTCCAACTTAATATACGATATTTACAATCTAAAACACATTACATAGAAGTTGTAATTTTTTTTTGTATTAGAGACCATCGCAGCGCTTCCCGCGGCGCTTCCGGCCCGCGGCGCTTCCCCGCAGCGCTTCCGAGCCTCAGCGCTTCCCGGGAGCCAGGTTGTAAAAGGCTATATTTTTCTTAGTGAAATTCCCGGCCCCATACTTTTCACGTGCAGAAAAAGTTTTGTTTTTCATTTTGGTGGTGATAGAATTGAGGCATGTCTCCCCCTTTCAGTAATGTCTTAAATAGCAATTATTATTTTTGGGGGTATAACATGTTTTGCTCTTATATATAGAATTCCAATGTCCTAAATATCTATCGTTAATTTTGCAGACAATTTCGCTATTTTCTTGGCTAAACAACAGAATTACGTAAAAGTATTGAAAACCTAGACTTGGCTAAAACCGCGAATGATCGAACTAAACAGGAAAAGGGGTGGAAAAGATCTATCTATATGCACGTGCGGAGCCTTATGCCAAAAATTAAAACTATAATATTGACGTTGAAAAATAGAATGTTGAGTTTCAAACTGTGAGATACCGGTAAACTAGAAAATAAGCAAAAAATATAATGATAAGATAGCGAAAATATAGCAACAGGGGGGGACCAAATAAAATAGCAAAGATTAGAAAGAGTGGTTTCTTAGACATGCAAAAAAATTACATTATATTTAGATCTCTCAGGGAGGGGGGGGAGCAGATAAATTTAAAACAAGGGGTGTGAGATTATAGAAAAAATAGTATTTTAATATCTCTGAGACAAGTTTATATTGGGTTGAAAAATAGTTTTGTTTTTAGATAGGTAAGAAAAAATGCTCACATTTGCAAATCCTGGCTGCACTTGGGTGCCGGATGGTCCAGGTAGCGTGTGTTCGAGGGCAGCCTCGTGATTTTGTATAGTTCCTGAGACCCTCGACAATGTAGGATAAGAGGATGACGGGTAAGCTACCTCACAATTTTCCGCAAATGCGGCATTGAAAGTAACCATCCACTCTCTTTTGAGTTTTCGGCCTGGCTGTGCAGATGAAGCTTGGGCAGGCAGTGTAGAGCTAGAGGACATCGGACAGTGGCCATGTTGTATAACTGACTCCCTCACATGGGTTTTATCTTGGACTCTAGCTCTCTTACTGGGAGGCGACGGGCATTCTTCACAATTTGCCTTACCCCTTGCTCTCTTACAGGGTGGCGACGGGCATTCTTCACTATTTGCCTTAAAGAAGAGAAAAAAGTTAGTATGGAAAATAATTTCCCCTTTTTTAAAGAAGGAAAATTAGTGTCCCCACTAACAATAATTTTGTCTACCCCCCCCCCCTAAATTTAGGAAAATTAACCCACCCTAGGTGTACCCTCTCATTGAGTTAGTCTTGTAATTTATTCAAGTGCAAGGCAGATCAATAAAGAATATATCTTACTGCCTTTTATTCAAATGCTATAGCAAAAATCACTAAAATGTCAAAGAGAAATGGTTAGACACTGAATTCGAAAACAATTATGGTAAAAACAATTATCTTTTCATTTCTATTTTGTCACTATTAAAAGTGCTAACCCCCTCCCCCGCAAAAATCCTGGATACAAAATTGACCCCCCCCCCTAATTTAGGACAATAAAGCTACCCTAGGTCTACCCTCTCATTGAGTTAATCTTGCGATTTATTCAAGCGCAAGGCATATCAATAAAGAATATATCTTACTGCCTTTTATTCAAATGTTATAGCTAAAATCACTAAAATGTTGAAGAGAAATGGTTAGACACTGAATTCGAAAACAATTATGGTAAAAACAATTATCTTTTCATTTCTGTTGTGTTACTATTAAAAGTGCTAGCCCCCTCCCCAACAAAAATCCTGAAAACAATATTGACCCCCTCCCCTAAATCTAGGAAAAGTAACCCCCCCTAGGTCTACCCTCTCATTAAGTTAATCTTGCGATTTATTCAAGCGCAAAGCATATCAATAAAGAATATATCGTACTGCCTTTTATTCAAATGTTATAGCCAAAATCAATAAAATGTCGAAAAGAAATGGTTAGACACTGAAGTCGAAAACAATTATGGTAAAAACAATTATCTTTTCATTTTTATTTTGTCATTATTAAAAGTGTTAACCCCTTCCCCAACAAAAATCCTGGATACAAAATTGACCCCCTCCCCTAAATTTGGGAATATTAAGCCACCCTAGGTTTACCCTCTCATTGAGTTAATCTTGCGATTTATTCAAGGGCAAGGCATATCAATAAAAAATATATCTTACTGCCTTTTATTCAAATGTTATAGCTAAAATCACTAAAATGTCGAAGAGAAATGGTTAGACACTGAAGTCGAAAACAATTATGGTAAAAACAATTATCTTTTCATTTCTTTTTTTTCACTATTAAAAGTGCTAATCGCCTCCCCATCAAAAATCTTGGACTCCTGCCTCCCTTCTGGCAATATATAAGAAACTTTATCGAAAGAAAGCTTGAAAAAAATCCGCTTCGCTTCTCCAAATAGAAATTTAATAGGCCTGCGCTAAATTATTGCAATTGTCTGAAAGTGTTTTAATTTTGACGGAGAAACAGTTCCTTTGACTTGGCACCGCGTTCATAAACACATAGGAAAAGGGGGACAAAACTCATTATGTCAAACCAGAGCGGCATATTGCATTAAGAATTGTCGGAAGTCAGTGGTTGCTTTCTGCTAGGATATAGAATGCTTAAAATTGTATAAATTTAACGAAAAGAAAATTATTTCTATTATGAGAATTTTGGTTGTAAAACAATGGGGGAGGGCGTTAGGTTTTGAGGGTAAAAGAACATATTTTATGTTTTCTATCGAGTATAAAGATTGTATAGTGATGTTTGTATTAGAGTGGGAGGGGGGAGGGGATTTACCTGAATATACTGGAGGGTGACCAAGGAAAATAATCTTATTTTGAAAATAAAAAATGAAAATGTATTAAATCAGGACTTACATAGCAAATTGAAGTTGCCAAGGCTTCTAAAGAGTCAAATTTATCCATTCTTGTGTCATCAACTATGTCAAAATACTTTCTGATAATTTAATCACATTGCATACCCGTTATATACAAAATCTCAAGGGTGAATTGTTATGTAACGGGGAAATCCTATGTAAGCAAGCCCTCTGATTGGCTGAGAAGGAAACACGTGATCTAACTGTTTCCTATTTCTGGAAACTCATAACATTCACCTCGAGCATGCACTTGGCCAAAACAACAACAACAACAGCAAATAAATCGACCTTGGAAAAAGATGTCAATGACCCCATTATCCACGTGTTCTCCCTAGGGACTCTATGCCCAAATAAGGAGTCCCGCTCGGAGTATAAGATAGCTTTCTACATATGTCTGTGGGGAAACTTTGATTATCAAGCGCAACTTAATAAAGAGCTAATAGTTTAAACTGTAGGTTTGATATATGATGATTTCTGGTACCGAGAGTTCATTACTTCGAAAAGTTACTATAGTTGTGATGTTTGCTATAGACGTCAAGCACGAAAGAAAATATTTGTCATATAATTGGTTTTCAGTAAAGCGCCAATGACGCAGTAGGTTTTAGACTTTTACAGTGAGAGAAGGAGGCGATACCCAAACTCTTGTTTGTAATGATTTTTGTGTGTCTCAAGCTTGATTTGCATATTCAATTTAAGTTGCACTTGTTTTAAGATTTATTTATTCACTTACATTAATATCTATTGTATGTTTGTTTGCATTGATTGTTTTTTTAATTTCTGTTCGTTTTTAGTTTCATTTATACTTCAATAGCAAAATATTATTTTTCGTTTTAAGCTTGATTTTCATATTCAATCTAAGCATTACTCACTTAAGATCTATTTATTCATTTATATTATTACTTGTTGTATGTTTTTGCTATGATTGTTTATTTAATTTCTGTTCGTTTTGGGTTTCATTTATTGTTTAATACATACATGCATACATACATGCGTGTATTTAAAAACCAGTGGCCATGTATACAAAAACAAAGAAACAAAAAAACAATAAGGAAAGAACAATAACACTCAACAAATTCAAACTACAGCTTCTTTCCGCGCCATCAGACTGTTCTCTATAAAACAACCTAACGCAATAATTAGGTCCCTCGAAGGTGTCCCCAAAATACCCAGTAGCAGTGGTACATCCCCATGGAAAAATTTATCCCTAAAATTCGCCAAACTTTGGCATCTACTCAGAAAATGGTCCATCGAATCCCCAAACTCCCCACAGAGGGGGCAGGCACGCCTACTTTCCGAGCCATCCTCATCATAAGACTCCCAGTATCCTTTACGAAGTAGTATGCAATTTGCCCGCGCCTTCAACCAATACTTAAGGGTTCTCCATGGTAGGTTCAGCTTCAAATAAAACTCCTCCCCATACACATCTTTAATCTGTCTATAAAAATGCAGGCTACTAGACTTTTCCAGACTCGTTAGCCAAACCTGAATCTCTTGGTCCCGAAGGCGCGATGCAAACTTATCGAGGAAATCTTCAGGTTTACCTAGAGGACCCTGCCCCTCATTCCATGCGCATGATAAACCAGCATTATCCAACAGTGCTTTAACTTGTTTTGGCCATGCTACCTTTTTGGTAAAATTCAACATCTCTGTGTAGGCCGCTTTCGCCAGGCGGTTATCAGGCAAGCGCGTAACGTGTAACCAAAACTCAATCATTTGTATAGTCCTCAGATGACGTAGATCCTGCGAACCCAAATCACCCTTTAGGACCAAGCTACTAAAATTATTTGGAGGCCTATAACTCTTTTAAAATACATAAACTGCAGAGATTCCAGTTGTTTTACCGTAGTAGTCCCCCACAGCTCACATCCATAATGGGCAACAGGTAGGACTTTAGTCATAAAAAGGTACTTGTGCATCTTCATATTTTTGATTCCCATGATATGTTTTTGTCGAAGTAGAGCACAAGCAGCTGCCTTACCACGTGAAATCATCCATTTAATGTGCTCAGTCCAATTCCCATTTGCTGCGACCACGAATCCCGGATATTTATACTTTGGGGTCACTTTTATTGCCTCATCTTTATAAGTAAAGGACTAATCCTCAGGTCCATTGGGCTTCCTACTTTGGAAGATGACAATCACTGTCTTAGATCCGTTGAGCTTCAACTTCTTCGGTTCTAGGTAAGATTCAGTTAAATTCAGAAGAGTTTGGAGTTCCTCGTCCGATTTGGCCACTAAAGCTGTGTCGTCAACGAACAGCAAATAAGAAAACAGGGTATTCGCTAGTGACACAACTGGGGCCCATCTCAATTCATGGAACTCTGCAAAATCATTGATATACAGACTTAAAAGCTTCGGTGAACGTGCATCCTTGGCGAACTCCTCTGAAGGTTCTGAATGGCCTAGATACACCTTTTCTAACAATAAAAACCACAGATAAAGTTATCTCGTACATGTTAATTAATAACATAATAAAAGGCCTGGGTAGGCCTGTCTTAACAAGGTAACGGAATAAAATAGGTCTATCAATACTATCAAATGCCTTTTCAAAGTCCAAAAACGCGACAAAAAGCCTACCATTTTCCCTGCCATGTTTTCCAATAAGGGCCTGGAGTATAAATACACGATCTGTAGTTGAATAATCCTTTCGGCATCCTCCTTGGGTCTCACTGACAATATTTTCCTTTTCTAGCCTCAGCCTTAATCTACCATCTAGAACCTTTTCCAAAAATCTACTAATTGTTGGTACTAGACTAATAGGACGATAGTAACCATGCTTCATCCGGTCACCCTTTTTAAATAACGGCATTATAACCGACATATTCCATCCTGTTGGCCAACTACATGAAACCAGAACCGCACTATAGAAGGTTAATAGAACTGGCAACAGGGGACCGATTAATTTCTTATACATTGTTGACGGAATTCCATCAATACCCGGCGAAGATCCTCCACAGTGGCTCTTGATGGATTGTTTTAGCTCATTCTCAGATATTTCCTGAATTAGCTAGTAAGAATGCTCCGGGAGGGGTAATTCAGTGACCACTGCATCTATCGGCTCATTATACGCTTGTGGGTAGATGGGTGCCTGTCAAGTTAGGTTTCTATGATTCTCCAGGTCTTCAAAATAAGTCGGCCAAAAGTTAACGTCTGGGATCATTTTTGATTGGTCATGTGGCCCACGTAAATACTTCCAGAATTCCTTCATAGTGGCCGATCTATAAGCTTGAAACCACTTTTCTTGCTCTTTAATTTCATAAAATACTTTCTTCCTCCTTACTAAAGCATTGTGTCCTTTTCTAGCTAATCTAAATGTTGATAGGGCTTCTTGTCGTTGCTCTGGGCCATTGGCATTTTTTACCTTATTTAATAAGCTAAATAGGCACAACTTACCTAGTTCGCAATCAGTATCAAAAGGACCCATTTTTAGCGGCATTCGTATCAGGACCCGATAAGCCTCTTCATGGAGGAGTTGTGACAGGCAGCCAGTAATTATTTCAGGGTCCGAAGAGAGTTCACATAAACCCTTTAACTTTCCCAAAATCTCTTCTGAGCAAAACCTATCTTTCAGAGTTTTTGTTTCTTCATCAGTCCAATCTTGTCGTAACCGCCTTATAGCTTGAGCTCGGGATATAGGGCTAGAATGAGGGAGAGAAGGAACATTAAACATCCTAGAAAGTTGGAGAGAAAGTTTTAAAGGAAATGATCCGAACCCAGCACGTGGAGAACCTCAGAATCAACAACACAGGCAGCGAACTCCACACCCACCAACGCGTAATCTATAACACTGGGATTTGGCCCGGAAAAGCATGTGTACTCACCTCTACCTTCGTCCTTACCAAATCTTCCATTACAAATTGCTAAACCATTCCCCTCGCAGTATGCCAATAAATTCCCCCCCCCAAATATTCATTCTTCTAGATTGATCGTCAGTGCTCCGTGGCATTTCAAAAACCTCAGGAAGGACCTCCGCATTATCATCTAAAAAAAAATCAGGAGTTATCTCTAATACATTTGACGTATAGGCATTAAAATCCCCTACTACAACCAGGTGGTCCCCCGGAAACTTCTGTTGAATCAATCGCGTTTCTTCATGTAGTACCTATAGTCCACGTGTCTTTAGACGAGTAAGAACTATTTTGTGGTGCTAGATATACAGAACCTATAATTAAAAAAGTACTCTCACACTTAAATCTACCCCACACTCTATTCTCTGATTGGGTCGCGAGTCTCACTGCAGAAGAAAATGACGTTTGGCTAAAATACATAACCACACCGCCATAATACTGATTATTCTTATAAACTTTTCTATTCACTGCATAAAAGGAATAATTATGTAAAGGGGGGCACTGCAGATCATCCTCACAATTATGCCAAGACTCAACCACACGAAATATATCCAGTTTCCTCAATAATTCTTATGATCTTTTTTTCTCATTAAAACCTTGAATGTTCCAGCACCCAATCCTAAGTTCGCGATAAACAGACAAAGGTATATGGCCACACCGGTCCTAATCCTTGTTCTGGTCACTCATATTCTCAGAAGAGTCACCAGCCCCTTCTTTTAGGGGTGAATTCAAACCATTCGACTTGTCGGCTGGTGCAGTTTCACTGCAGCTCTCAGCTGTGCTGTTTTTACGGACACATCGATTTCCGGTTTTATGGGCATCTTCGGGACTAATGCTGGTTTTTAATCTCCTCTTTTCTTTCCTACGAGTAACCATTTTGTGCTTTTGATCAGGCCAACTGCGTTCTTGTTAGTGCTGTCTCCGAAATTTACAGTTTGAGAGTTTTGAATTCCCGGGGCTTGGGGGTTAACTTGTTGAGTCTGCGATCTGGGCACAGTACTAGATTTAGCAGCCAACATTTCCACCCTGCCTGTGACTTGGTCATAATAAAATGTTTGGCCCTTAATCAAAAGGCATGTTCCTCATAATTTGGCGTCTTGTCCACGCCACAAAGCCTCATTTAGCATTGGTTTAAGCTCTTGGCGAGATTTACGTTCCAAATAGGTAAAATCCGGGGCTACTGAAATATCAAAATTTTTTTAAAAGCCGGCCACTATGCCTTTAGGATTATGTCGCGAAGCTCCCGATGATTAAATTTCACCAAAATGGGGAGCACCACTGGTTTGCTTTTTCACAAGTGAAACACATCCTTCAAATCACGCCTGGTCAAACTAAGCTGGGGTAAATAGCGGTTTATTGCCGGCATAACTTCTTCTATTAGACTACTTGGAGGTGGGTTTACTGACTTCAAATTATAAATGATCAGATTTTGCTGTTTAATTTCCTTTTCAAGTTGCTCCGACCTTTTCTTCAAATAGTAGGTTCCGCAGCTGGTCGATTTTGGATCTTACTGCATCATCCCGTCTGCCTTTCTTGGTTTTGAGGGCCGCTAATTCCGATTCAATCGCAGAAACGCTATTGGTAAGATCTTGAATTTGATTTAGTTTAGCATCCATTTGCGACAATTTTACAAGGATTGCTGCGATCCCGGTTGATTCAGCCATTTCCAAAATTAGGGTTCGACTCCTTCCAAATATAATATGTTAAAAACTAACAGCAAGATATGAAAATTTACTTGCATGGGGGGAAATTAAATCCCCCCGCTTTCCTACAATGTCTTGCAATAATCACGTCCGCCAATGCTATAATACTTATCCAAAGAACGAAAAGTCATTTGTAACTTTAATCCTCTACTAGAAACTTTCGCAATAACCAAATTAATTATATTTTCAAACAATCCAGGTCAACTATTTCACATAGTTGTTTACGATTTGAAATCTAGTTCGAGATCTAGTTACTATATTTAATAGTAATTTCTGGTTGTTTTGAGTTTCAATTTTAAAAGGTATTTGTATCTGATGAGCTTAAGTTTAAAATGGCCTTTACTTTTCTTTGAAAAACTTATCTTTCGGAAAGTTTCTTTTAATTAATTATACAGAAAACGTTGGATTTTCAATGTTGTCTTCCAATATTGGTTTTTGCTCTGAAGTAAAAAAAAAAAAATTGTAATCAGAATAAAAGTTTCATTCAAGTTTATTAAAAAATTATAACTTTTTAATATGCTTTATCAAAACTGTTAACTGCTCGAATGGAAAGGCTTCCGTTAAAAAAACAAAAACAAAAAAAAACGGGTAGGTCGCTCCTAAGTAGTATGTTACCTTATACTTTGCTTGCGCCCCCGTACAAACAGGTTTTTCTGGTAGTTCTATTCTATAGGAGCATTACACTCTTTCTTTGCCAGGGGATTTACGCAATTTCAAAGTTCAATGTCTTTTTTTTAGTGATAAACCAAAACTAGCATCTCTTGTTTCACTGTTATGCAGTTATTTTTTGTATATATTCAGGTTTCAAATTAGATTGTTCAACAGTTTTGAATAGTTTATTCAACTTAACACTACTGACATTTTTTGTAAACATTTACATAGAAAATGGATAATTCTAAGCAATTTCTGGTGAGTAAAAATTTTCTCATTATTATAATAAAAAGAAATTGTCTTGTCATTAAGTTAAGGAAGAAATTCTTTCCTTACACTGTGTGGTTACCTCTTTTTAAAAAAAGCCTCATTCATCGTTAAATATTAAATGATCCCCTGTATTTCAATTTTAGTAAATATTCAAAAAAAGAGAAACATGTTCACTTTGATTTTGGTTCATTGTATATGAAAAATTAAAATAGAATGGTAGAAACAACCACTTTGCTAATGGCTTAATCTTTTTGACTACTTAAAACATACACTAGAAGTAAGGGGACTTATACACTTAGAAAACTATTGTTTAGGAGCTGAAACCTCTACATAGTTCTCTTATAGACTGAAATTTACGGTGTGATTTTTATCAAGATCAGTGTGTCTTTTTAGAGATGTTTTTGAAAAAATTGCTTAGCTTTCGATCGGTAATTTAGGATTAGAATAAAATGTTGATTCTTTTAATGTATTAATTGTTACAAAAGGTTCCTTTTTATCAAGATCAGCGGCTTTTTTCTTTTTTTATGGATGTTTTTGAAAATATTTACAGGCCAGAGTGAATTTAAGGTGTTATTTTTATAAATATAAGTTAACCTTTTTTGGGATGTTTTTTAAAAAGTGCT